>NC_134486.1:330200932-330288432 GCF_040206685.1 Ascaphus truei
CAAGTAGGGATTGCTAGGGTATCCGTTTCAATTGTTTTGTTTGCTGAGGATCCATTAACAGAATGTGTCTGGGAGGTTGGGGTCCAGAGTTGTAAGTTCCCCCATATATGTTCCAGGGAATCATGCCTGATTTTCGGATACATGTAGGCACACTGTCCCGGAATATCTCCCCTTGAAAAAACACAAGCGCGCCTCACCACTAGGGTACCCTGCTTCAGCATAGTCCAGAAAGGGGAATGAGGCACATGGATGAATAGGTATCCCTGTAGTTGAGAGAATCCCTAGGTTAAGGGGGTACCCCAGCTAGTGCCAAGGTAACCCAGAACCAGTGAAGGGTTTGTGGGTGCCCCAACCATATATAAGTTTGAGGGGAGACTGAGAGTCCAGTATGAGTCTAATAGAAAGTGTGTGGAGAATAAGGCAGTTAGAAATAAAAATAAAACATATTTATTCTTCTGTCCCCTGTACCCAGAGACTCTAAACTATACATTAAACTATACCTTAGTGTATTAAAGTATACTTTATTAAATGTAATTAATAAATTACTTGGTGGAGCCTGGCCCTGCGTGTGGCATTGAGATAGACAGGGACGAAGGTGTAAAACTTGCGCATGTCCCTTGGCCATTTCAGATTTCCCATTGATCCGGCATTTCTAGCCGGCTTGGCTCTGATTGGTTGCTTGGGAATTTTTCCACCCGATGATTGGCTGCTGAGTTTTGTGAATGAAACTCAGAATACTATAAGAATCTGTGAGCCAATCAGATTGTAGATCTCCAGTAGTAATGGTGCAGGCGGGGATTTCAAAGTTGCTTTTGCGCGAATAGCAGAGCAACCGGCTACGATTTCAAGCCTGCCTGACAGAGACCAGCTTTTTGCGCCCAAGTTCGCAAAATCGAACGTAGCGGAAGCGGCTGGGATTTTATGCCGATTTGAGTTCCAGAGAATTTGGAGTACCTCGCGGTCAGGAGGGACCAAGTTCTCAGAAGAGAACGTACTGGTGGCGTGTGGAACTTCATGGTGATTTGAGTTCCAGGAAATTCCGGGCTAAGTCCCGGTCAGGGTAAAACTCATCTACAGAGTTCCCTGCACCTAGGAAAGTCTAGTTTTCAACTCCAGTCACAAAGTAAGTGTGTCTTTTTGTCTGTATTTTGTGTATGATTGTGTGTGAGCGAATTTATGCCGAATAAATTACAATTTATTTCATTACCTTGTTTTTCTCAATGAATGATCCTGGTGAAAAGGTGTAAATAACCTGGTCTCCCGTGACAGTATGTTTTTAAGATTTGTGTATCATTCTGTCCATTGTGAGGTCCCAATAATAGCAACAAAATAAGAGCAGACAATGAAAGAGAAATTAAACAGATGAGCCATTACAATTACTTAAAAGTTGCTAAGGAAGGTTATAAAAATGGTCCATATTAACCAAACAGAGTCTTGTAATGAGTCTTACGGCTTAGCACCACAATGTAGAGATATCACAATATGTGTTGGTGCTGCTGTCAATAATAATACAGTACTAGCATGGGAAATGGTGGAGTAGATGACACTTCAAAAACAACAAAATCAAATCAGTCAGAAAAATACCTTACTGATTTAGGATTTGAGACTGTAGGTTTTGCAGTTAAAATTGGGAGAATTGCCAAATCTCACTCCATGTTGGGTTGCCAAGACTGCTTGCCGTAGGCAACGTAACAAGTTATATTAAACATCCTTTAAACAAATGTTAATTTCCTCCTTGTACTGAAGTAAACCAATGACCATAACATATTTCATAGTTAAATTAAATGGTCCACACTTTTAAAACCTATGACAACTATAGGTGTTTATAAATATTTTACTTCCAATGCGTTGGCCTGAACGGAAACAAGGACTCCCTTTTATTTGGCTAATGCCTTATGTGTGAAATCATCTTGTGCCCTTCCACAGGAAAAGGGCCACTTTACCATGGTAATGTTTGATCCAACAATAGGTACGGGATGGGAATAAATATAAATATATTGGTGGGTAGTTGAGCAATTAAAAAAAAAAGAAGATATTACTTAACATACTTGAAAACAAGAGGTAACTCTCAATGTATTACTGTATATACAATCCTGGTAAAACATTTTTATAAATAAATGTAAGAAAAATATAAAAAGTGGCATTTTTGGAACTAAATAACTCACTTAAAATGTCCAAAGACACCACAATTTTATTTTTAATCATATTTCTTTATTTGTGTAATTTGTTACTTTTGTTATCCACATAAATGTCCATAAAGGTGGAAATTCAGGCTTGTATTTCTAGTGTTACTGAGCCAGAACTTTTGCTGTAATGGAGGTGAAAAATCTTTTTCTGAACAGGTATATGATGATATATATATATATATATATATATATATATATATATATATATACTGAAAACAAGAAGAAAAAACAGGCGCACTCCTAGTGTGATAAAGTATAAAACAGTATTTATAGGATTGTAAAATATAAAAAAATAAAAAAAAATCATCTGGAGGGAGTCTCTGACCGTGTTGCTGATTATTACATCATCTGGCTGCGGTGGCTCCAGTGCACCTTGCTGAACCAACGGATACACCAGAGGTGGCACCAACGGGACAGGCTGATACATTCCCTTCACAGCTTCAAGGCGATTGAGTATATCTCATAAATGCTATTATTTTTACTCTGTTTGTGAGTGCGCTTTTTATACAGTATTTTACAATCCTATAAATACTGTTTTATACTTTATCACACTAGGAGTGCGCCTGTTTTTTCTTCTTGTTTTCTGCAGATATCCTTGGGATTTGGTGATCCTTATATACGGGCAGCAAAACTCCAGTGGACTAAGTACATTTTTTGGAATTTCAACTGACATCTGATTTTTATTATATTTTTTATGTTTCATATTTTTTATTTTTGCTATAGATTTCAGTTGTTTTTATCACAAATCTGCCCTTTTGGGGATTCTTTGGTCAATAGCCTTGTTAACTCTATCTGATTTACACAGCTGATTTATCCTTATCAAGCTATATGGTGTGTGTGTGTGTGTGTGTGTGTGTGTGTGTGTGTGTGTGTGTGTGTGTGTGTGTGTGTGTGTGTGTGTGTGTGTGTGTGTGTGTGTGTGTGTGTGTGTGTGTGTGTGTGTGTGTGTGTGTGTGTGTGATAAATACAGTAGTTCTAGTGATAAATGTAGGCAAAAAGAAAAATGTATTTTTCCAATAGAACTACGGTACAGTTATTAATCACCTTAAAGTGAAACATGAAAACTTACAATGGGCACTACAAAGGGGAATTCAAGCTGTTCCTTTCCTTTTGCATTCTTCAGTCATTTCATTTGTACAAACAAACATGGCTCCAAAATATTTGTGTCAACTTGATGAAAACGTTAAACAAGAGTATTATTTCTTTGGAAAGAAAGAATCTCTGAAGAGAGAGTTTGAAAAATATATCCTCTCAATCCATTTAAATGTCAATTTTTTTTAGGCAGGTTCTCAAGGGCTGTGGATTGACTGTGGTATGCAAACCCTTTAGCTGAGAGCTGTCTAAAAGCTATTTGAGGCCTGTATTTACAGTAATTAGTGATAGACTTCCATTCAGTTCCCATGAGTCAAGTCTACATCGTGAATTACTCCCTTAATGGCATTTGTGGGTTGTCACATATACAAAAGGGATTAAGCTTTCTGGCTCACAGCAGAAGTTAAAAAATATGTGCAGTAACCACACAGTATACTGTATGTTCTGTTAGGTCTATGTGCAAAGCTGCTTCCAATCTGATTCTAAGGAGCCTATTCATTAAAAACACAGCTACATCTGATCGTTTTTATTTTGTAATCTATCGATATTGGGGGGTTCCCCAGAGCTCATCCATAGTCCACGGACATCCCGGGAGCCCTTGATTATGGCGTGGCATTCTAATGGCTCATCCCCGGAGCACATTAGAAAGCCATGACATAATCATGAGATAATGTCACCGATTTAATTTGTTGGGCCCTTAATTTAAGTCCTATTGACCACATTTGTAGTTATTTTTGTGTCAAAACAGCCACAAAAATTTACTACAAATATCTTGGGCAATGGGTGGACCCCGGACGTCAGATCACGGAACAGGTCCCAGCTCAGGTAAGATAAAAGAAACACTTCCCATTTGCTGCTTTAAGCAGGTGTTTAAGGTGTTTGCATTTTCATTTTCACAACCAGGCATCTCACCATATTCACTGAGCAGTTCTTGCATGTCCAAACATGCTAAAATTACATTTTAGGTACTAACTAAACTCATCTGAGGCAATGATATTTTACCTTATTGGATTGGGTTTTTTAGGACAAACTTGGGATGCGATCTGTAAGATGGCTTAGAGTTTCCTGTTAGCCCCAAATAAAAATGGAACGGGGAGTTTCTGTGTTTTGATTGAGTTATATAGGGAGTCATGTACAAACACTAAAAAGTTGCACAAATGACATCCTCCAGCAAATTGTTAAAATGTTGCTGCTGTGTTGTGCAATTTACTAAATCTTTTTTCATATTTTTTTAGACCAACATTTTTATTCTGCACCAGGAGCTTCTTAATTGCATTGCAAATTAATGCAAATGTACAAAATGCACTATGTTCTATGCAAATGTAACAATTCCTCCCTGAAGTACATCTCTAACAATTAAAAGCAATGCATAGTAAATATAGACTATTTTTCCTTAGGTGGTATAGAAGGCAGTGCAAACTTATCAAATGGCTTAACTCACAATCAGGATGGTACAGGTGTTCAGTAAGTCTTACTAAAATAAGAGCAAACTTGATAAACAATAGAAAAAATGGCTCGGCTACTTTCACAACAGCAGGAGTTAAACACCCACATTGTTTCTAAGGAAAAGGAATTTGGGAAGGCTTAATGACATTAACATATTACAGTATGTGATGTATAATATTTTGGAGGGTTGAGAAAACTCTGAACCGTTTAACATGATTTTCTAAAAGTTCAATGTAGAAGTTTCCAGAACTGTATTTCACTTTAACAACTTACATCAACAGGTTTGCCGTCAGCAGCACCAGTTGCAATGATTGCGCTCCCTTGGAAGTCGATACTGTCCTTTATATCTGTCTGTCTCCTTTCAATTAAGCTGCAGTCCACATAAAGAGAAATGATCTTTGATTCTATGCTGATTCCAAGTTTATGCCATTGACGATCAAAGAGATGATGAAGCTCCCGACTTTTAAACGTGTAGTGCAAGGTGGATCCCACTTCATTTTTAGCTGTAAACTCCACTACTTTCTTGGCACCATCAATTAGAATGGATTCCTGCAACGTGTAGGGGAAACAATGTAACGACACAATCTAATGTATTTTTTGAGCTCCTGATGCTTTATACAGTCCAAGGAGCATTTAGTCATCTAGTACAGTCATTTTCAACCAAGGTTCCGCAGGTGCCGGGAGGGGTGTGCTGGGACAACTCTCCCAGCTGTCCCCGGCCCTGTGGTGCAGCGGCACCCCACATAGCAGTGACCACACGGCTCCAGAGCTCAGCAGCAGCCGCCCGGTCACTGCTAGCACTCCTCTCCCTGCCTGCTCTGATCGGCACCGGAAGTTGCGTCAACTTCTGGCTGACAGGAGGGAGAGGAAGGATCGGATGAGAGTGCGCTCTCAACAGGGGGGGGGCGTAGTTTGTGTGGGAGTGTGTGTGTGGGAGTGTGGGAGTAAGTGGGAGAGTGTGTGTAAGTGGGAGTGTGTGTGTAAGTGAGAGGGGGGAGTTTGTGTGTGTCTGTGTGCGCATGCAAGTTTGAGGGGGAGAGGGAGCATTAGGGGAGAGTGTAAGAGGGAGAGACACGAGAGATGGGGGCGATGGGGGGGGGGGGCAAGAGACAGTGGTGATGGGGAGGGGGGGTGGGGTCGAGAGACAGGGGGCAAGGGTTGGGGTTCCCCAGAATTTCACAATCGAATTCTGGGGTTCCGGAACCCAAAAAAATGTTGAAAACCACTGATCTACAGTAGTAGCACAACATCATTTATTTTTATTGTTAAGAAAGACCATGGAATGGGAACATCATAAAATAACATACAGTAAGGATAAAATAAGTAGTGCCATTGTTAACTACATATTATTTTTAGAATAGTTATAATCATAAGTGATCAAGAATAAAATAAGTATAAATATGGAACTAACAGGGAATTCTATGCCAAAGAGTTTATAGAGCTTATCCCAAGTTTGCCTTAAACCAATATTGGTATCTCACCTGAGGAGTGCCAAAGTGAGTCAATGTTTGCCACAAATACCAGCGTTCCTTTTTTGTGCTGCGTCTTACACGGAATACGGCTATAATGGAATATTCCTCTGGAAGTCCACGAGAAAATATTTGCCTAAAAATAAAGTGTATAATCATGTGTATTCATTCAACTTCAGTAGTAATATTGAAAGAAATCGGTAATATAAAGCATATACAAATGTACTAATCTGACAAATTAAATAAACTGCTAGAAACTTTTTCCTCAGTGTAAGGAACAACAAAAATGCAAGTCCTTTGCAGCTCTTGCATGCTGCAATTCAGATCAAAATGATGATTGGAGATGGGTAAATTGCTTTTAATTATTTTGCTTTGCCATGCTGTACAGTAGATTATGGATCTTTGCCATATTTTTTAAACATAGAAATCTACCCATATGATTCATTGTAGAAACTTTCATACTCTACAGTATGTAGATTGAGTCAATGGTCTTCATTTATTTTCACATTTATTAAATAATTAGCCATCTGTGTACATTTCAAATTTGCAGATTTTGATGAAGCATAAATATTTGTCCAAAATCAATAGATGTTTAATATCAAATATACCCTTTACTCTTCTCACTATAAAATATATATTTCATTAGCACAAGCTTCAGTGGGGTAGACTTTGCTCAAATTCAGCAGAATTCATTAGCATACAGTATATATTTTTTCTTTTTAACAGGATACGTCTCTTTAAATCGTGTTTTCTTTCCTCTTTACTTTACTAGAAGAGGGACAGCCAACACAAATTGGGGTTGCCTTCATAAAGATGTGTTGTTAATTTGTCAAACTATATGTATGTCCAGTATGTATGTATGCATATATTTATGTATATACTGTATGTGTATGTTTTGATACTACACTATGCGAATGGATTAGCATCAGATGTTTAAAAGGGTAGTAGAAAGGGGGTAAAATCCTCTATCTTTGTAATTACATATCATTATATTCTTATTCTTTAAGATTAAACAGCAATTGATAAATAAAAATATGTAGTCTTCACAATTCTTCCAACATTTTTATTTAACTTAGTTTTCAGTATTTGTTTTCATGCCAATTATATATTTTCTTGAATTTCCTTTTTTTTTTCTTTCTTTCCTGGTATTTTTAAACGATTAAATCCTACCTCTCTAACATCAACTCATCGGTTGTGGCAAACTCTTAAAAGACATCCTGAAAGAAAACACATGTACTTTTTTCTCTTGTGATATAATTTATACGTACTGTAGTTTGTTACCACTATTCAATAATATAGAAGTGCAGTCCTTCATATACCTGAACTTGCTAGGTGCATGATCCTGGCACGGGTTGCAACAGCCGTCATCAATGAATTCTTTGAAATGGGAAGGCCCACCAAACTTGTATGCAAAAATAACAATAGCTTATAGAGTTCCATGTAAAAATGGATTAAGAAGTAAAGAGTGACACACTGTGCTCATTTGCATATAATTACCCAGAATCCCTGGCTGCAATTACTAAGCTGTTTACTAAGCAATAATAGGGAAAGACAGGGTTACAGACCTGTGTGAGACATGCAAATGTACCACCAGTGGTAGTTTTACTTAATGCAACAATAACAAATCTTTATTCTAAAATATCAACGTTTATGTGTAGGAATTACATTTTCATAAGTCCCGATGAAGGTGTAATTACTACACCGAAACGGTGATATTTTAGAAGATTTGTTGTATTTTTATACAAGCCAGGTATGCTTTCCATTTGAAAGAATACATAGGGGCCTATGAGAAAGCTCTGATAAGTCACTTATCGCCAGCTTATCACCAAAAAAGCCTACTGCTAGTCAGTAAGCCCCCGATAAGGCGGCGATAAAAGAGCTTTTCGGCGAATTAATTTGCTGATAAAAAAAAAAAAATCGCCAAATGCGCGGTGATAAGCCACTTATCGCCAGCTTTTCAAACTCGTGCTATTCTAGTAGCCCCGATTAGCTTATCGAGGCTAATCACCACTCTAGAATTGAGATTTACTCTCAAAAACCTCCTGCCACAAAAAGTTGGCAAGAGGGTAGTGAGAAGCTGCCGAAAAGCAGTGAGACGGTACTTAGAAATAAAAATGCACCTTTTCTGCATCGGATTGATGCTGGGAGTCTCCGGAGCTGTTATCCATTAATATCAGCACCGGAGACCACCAGCATTAATCCCATGCAATACAAATGCATTTACAGTCCACTGAAAGAGCCATCACGCGACATAAACGGCACAGCAAATTGCAACTTGCAGCTGTAAACATAGTGCCATGCACCTCTCCTCGCACCGTCCCGCTTGCGGACACCACGGTCGTGATGTCACAGCACCCCGATGTAAGTTTCGTGTCACGCGACACTCCTCCCCCTGAAGAAGTGTCTCGTAACACAAAACATACGTCGGGTGCTGTGACGTCACGACCGTGGCGTCCGCAAGTGGGACGGTGCGAGGAGAGGTCCATGGCACTCTGTTTACAGCTGCAAGTTGCCATTTGCTGTGCCGTTTATGTTGCGTGATGGCTCATTCACTCATACACAGGCATATGCTGACTTTATATGCTGACTTTATATGCACACTTTACTATACTGCATTTTGCTCATAAGCCGCACGTTGCTATCTGCTGTATTTGGTGTGTTGCGTGGTTGCTCATTCATCTGCACACAGGTACATGCGGACTTTATATATACACCATAATTTGCTGGATAAGAAGTGTGTTTACCCTCCAGTTACGTTCTAAGAGGGTTATACCTGTGTGTCTTGAGTCTGTGCTACATTTAATACTAGGGGCTTCACATCAGACCATTAGGTCACCTGGTAGCTGTATTAGAGGGATCAGTATGTGTTTGGCACCGGCATTTATGCTACACTAGTGTTTGCAACATTGCTACTACTATCCCCACTACCGGCTTTCTCCATAGCACCATCCCCATCTGGGGATTCATTTTTATTCCTATTTTGAAATCACTTATACATATGTTCACTTGTTGTTTCGGCGTTGTTAATTATATTATTAAAAAAATATTATTTTCTGTTTTGAGCAGGCAAGACATACTGTTACTATTGTTAGCCCTTACATCTATGACTGAGTGGGATACTAGAGGCTTCTCTGGGGATATTTGCATCCAAACACTACGTACTATTGCACCATAAGTGTGTGGTTGTGACGGTTCAGGGGATTCCTTCCCCTCCATGTGTCCCTGGTGCTGCGCTCCCTCCTGCCTCTCATGTCCCTTCCTTGCCTCCCCATTCTGTTCTTCCTTCCTCCTCCCGCATCCGTCCCTCTGCGGCAGCCCCTGACACTCTCCCAGCGTCTGTGCGCGTTCCCCGCAGGGCACGTGCATCCTCTCAGACTCCCGTTCCCCTCTACAGCAATCCCTGCTCACGGTCTCCTTCTGCTCCCGCTCCGGTCCCCTTACCTCCTGCAGACTCTCCTCCGGTTCTCTTCCCGCCCTCGGCGGGTGCCCCTGCGGCGCGGCACTCCGCGCACCTCTTGACACAGCCTGTGCGCGTGCACTCGAACCTTACAAAGGGCGCGCACACACGCTCCTCTTGTAGGCCTTCCCAGACCCCTGGCTCCTCCTCTCATGCTGTACAGGCTATCTCCCTCTCTGACTCACCCGTCTCCTCCTCCTCCTCTCCTTCTCACCTATCCCTGCTGCCTCTCACTTCATCTTCTGCTCCTCCCCTCTCTCCCATTGGTGTTCCCTCCTTTATAATCCCTGTCTGTCCTCTAACTCATTGCTCTGCATAGTTCTTTGTAACCTCTGTGTGTGCAGTCCTATGCTTGGCTCTCCTGTGTTTTCCAGCTTCTGTTCCTGCTCCTGCTTACCCCTGGATTTCCCTGGCTTGACCTCTGCTTGTACTGGATTACCTTGCTCTCTCCTGCCCTTGAACCCCGCTTACGGACACGACTTTGCTGACTTCTGTAATCCCTGGACTCTGGCTTACGGACATCACTATCCTGCTCTCTATTGCCCTAGACTCTGGCACACGGACATCACTAACCGAACTCTATATCCCAAGGCGTTGCAAGTATACTCTAACCATCTTTCTACAGGCCCGGCAACATACTACCACACTCCGGGCACGCCCTCACTGCTGTGGGTGCGTGTGTTAACCCTACCCCCCTCAGTACTGAGAACTGGCCAGGTCTGCGGGCATACAGGTGTTACATTATGCAGAGCCCAACAAATGCAGACCCCCCTGAGGTGGGTCAAGGTGTTTCTTTGGAACATTTACAAATTGTGAGCAACCAGCTGACCACTGTTTCCCAGCAACTTGCTAACCTCTCCATCCAGGAAACACCAGCGGCTCCGTCACCCCCTGTTGCTATGACATAGTAATGCTGGACCCCGTATTCCACCGCCCAACTGGTATGATGGGGATCCCCTCGCTTGCCGCGGATTCCTAAACCAATGCGAGGTGCAATTCGTAAAGTCTCCCTCTCAGTTTCCTACCGGACGCTCTAAGGTGGCTTACATTTACACCTTGCTCACCAGTGACACCCTCGCTTGGGCTTCTCCCCTCTGGGAACATAAGACTGAATTAACCCAAGATTACCCTAAATTTAGGCGTGAATTCCAGCAAGTGTTTGACACTCCCGCATGACGGGAGACGGCCGCATTCTCTCTCTTTCATATTTCACAGGCTCGAAGATCTGCTGCCAAGTACGCAATCGAGTTTCGTACCCTCGGCGCGGAGATTCCGCTTACTGGCACGGTCTCTCTGACACCTTGAAGGATGATCTTGCTATCCATGCCCGGCCCTCCTCCTTGGAGGAGCTGATTACTCTCAGTGTACGTATGGACCAGCGCACCCAAGAACGACGGCATGAGAGACACTGTTCCCATTCTCTTTCTTCTCCTGTTGTCTCTCACAGGTCGACCTCTTTGCCTCTCCTGGCAGTGGACACCCCAGAGCCGATGCAAATCGGTAGCCAACAACTTCGGGCCGTGGAGAGAATGCGACGCCGTCAGAAGGGACTCTGTTACTACTGCGGTTCTTCGGAACAACTGTTCCCTGAAGCCGGGAAACGGGAACACCCAGTAAAGGTAAAGGGCTTCTACTGGGTACTGTCTCTTCTTGCCCCTTTCTCCCTGAGGATCTCCCAAAGAAGTTTATGCTTCCTGCTATGCTGGAGGGTCCTGACCTCCTACTGGAAGTAAAGGCTTTCATTTACTCTGGATCTGGCGGTAACTTCCTGGATCAAACCTTCGCCTCTGAGAACCAAATTCCTCTGGTCAAGAGAAAAGCACCCATTGGTCTCGAGGCCATCGACGGTCGCCCGCTCCAGCCAGCATTCATCATCTGGGAGTCCATTTCTCTCACTTTGACCTTGGCCGACGGTCATAAAGAGGTAATAGGTGAAGGAATAGGAGCCAGAGTTCCTATGCAATGCTCACAGGAAACACACATGTGGTACAACAATAAAGAGATTTCCAAATCACACAGCTTGGTATAATTATATCCTTGACACTAGCAACCCTCGATGCCACTCTTTGTGGACACCCACTAACCTCTAAATATATAAGGGTATGATCTATATGGGTGTCACAGGCAGTGGGTGCAGTGCAAAAAAGGAAAAAAAGGAGGAAACTCACAAGTCTCTTGAGATCCAAATCCAGATGCTGTGGGGCGTGCTCATACCGGGTTGGTATTCAATGTAGAAGTTTCTTGAATGGCGGTGCAGCTGCCTTTTAAAAAATTTGTGGGACCGAACTTGCTGGGTACAAAACGTTTATTGGCACATGAAAAACAGCAACAAAACAGACTCTGACGCGTTTCAGCCGCCAAGGGCCCAAGGCCAACAATAAACGTTTTGTACCCAGCAATTTGCAAGTTCGGTCCCACAAATTTTTTCAAAGGCAGCTGCACCACCATTCAAGAAACTTCTACATAAAGAGGTAATAGTTTTTGAAATCTTCCATTCTCCCACCGTTCAACTTATTTTAGGATTGCCTTGGCTTCAACTCCATAATCCGCGCATTGATTGGACCGGCACCTTGCCTATCCAGTGGCCTTCCTCCGCTGAGTCAGCCTCTACGGCTCCTCCTGTTGCGGTGCTCGCCGGTTTGGATTCCGTTCCTTCCAATCTCTCAATTCTCCTGACCGTGTATCATGACTTCCTGGATTTGTTCAACAAAGTACAGGCTGAAGTTCTGCCACCCACTCATCCATACGATTGTCCTATCAATTTAATTCCAGGGACCATCCTCCTGAAGTCGAAATCTTACCCTTTGTCCGTTCCAGAAACCGAAGCTATGACGTCCTACATCCAAGAAAACTTGGAGAAAGGATTCATCCGCAATTCTACCTCCCACACTGGGGCAGGCTTCTTCTTCATGAACAAGGATGGATCGCTAAGACCTTGTATCGACTTTCACGGACTCAACAAAATCACGGTAAAGAATCGGTACCCCCTTCCCTTAATCTCTGAACTTTTCGATCGTCTCCAAGGAGCCTCTATCTTCTCCAAGCTCGATTTAAGAGGGGCATATAATCTCATTCGCATAAGGGAAAGGGAACGAGTGGAAAACCGCATTTAATACGCGATCTGGACATTGAGTATCAAGTAATGCCCTTTGGTTTATGCAATGCTCCTGCCGTCTTCCAAGAGTTCATGAACGACATCTTCCGGGATGTATTGGGAACATTTGTTATCGTATACTAGGATGACATTCTTATTTTTTTCTAAAAACTTAGATGAACACATTCACCATACCAAACTGGTGCTTTCTAGGCTCTGTGCTAACCGCCTATACGCCAAGATGGAGAAATGTATGTTCCACCAGACGTCTACTGCCTTCCTAGGCTATATTATCTCTAATCAAGGTTTTTCTATGGACCCAGAGAAACTGAAGTCTGTTCTCGACTGGCCGCTGCCAAATTCTCTCAAGGCCATGCAGCGTTTTCTAGGCTTTGCCAATTATTACTGGAAATTCATCCGTAATTTTTCTTCCATCTCTCTCCCCATCACTGCCTTGACTAAAAAAGTTGCCGACCCCACGTCTTGGTCTCCTGAAGCCATTGACGCATTCGAGTTTCTCAAAAAAGCATTCGTCTCTGCACCCATCCTACGTCACCCGGATACCTCTCTTCCCTTCACATTGGAAGTTGACGCCTCAGATGTGGGAGCTGGTGCAGTTCTTTCTCAGAGACTCTCTCCCCAAGAAAACTCAATCCCTGTGGTTTTTCTTCTCGGAAATTCTCGTCTGCCGAGAGAAATTATGATGTTGGGAATCGTGAGCTTTTGGCCATTAAATTGGCTCTTCAGGAGTGGAGGCATCTTTTAGAAGGCACCAAGGAACCTATTGCCATCCTCACCGACCACAAAAATTTGCTGTATATCGAGGGGGCTCGACGGTTAGGATCCCGTCAGGCCCGTTGGTCTCTTTTTTCCCCCCATTTCAACTATACCATTTCGTATATCCCTGGTACCAAAAATATCAAAGCGGACGCTCTCTCTCGCCAGTTCGCCACGGAGAACGAATCTAATGAATCCACGGAACCGATTCTTACTGCCAAGTGCATAATCTCTGCAAATAATTTCAATGTGTTGGATGAAATCAACAAAGCCCAGGTTCACATTTCCAGCAGGTTCAGGGTACCAGACGGACGCTTATACACAGCTCCACGGTTTCGCCACAAGATATTACTTTGGGGACATTCTTCTAGATCGGCCGGTCATCCAGGCTTCAAGAGGACAGCGGATCTTATTAAACTGACTTTTTGGTGGCCTAAGATGAACAAGGACATTTTTTATTTCACTAGTGCTTGTCCGGTATGTGCCCAGAGTAAATCTGCTCATCACAAGCCTTCGGGACTTCTCATGCCTCTTCCTATCCCGGAGCAACCTTGGAAACACATCTCTATGGACTTCATTGTTGAACTTCCCAACTCTAAATGAATGAATACCATTTTTGTCGTTGTAGACAGATTTTCTAAACACTCACACTTTTTTCCCCTCAAGGGTCTTCCTAATTCTGCTACTTTGGCCGATATTTTTCCAAGGAAATTTTCAGATTACATGGCATTCCCATTTCGATTGTCTCTGACAGAGGTTCTCAATTCATCTCTAAGTTCTGGCATGCGTTTTCCCAGAGACTTGGGATTTCTCTTCTTTTTTCTTCCGGATATCACCCTCAGACCAATGGACCTGTTACCGTGGCCGAATTTGCTATCAACTCTCTTAAGAATGAATCTACACAAGAATCTCCTTTTTTCATCAATTTCGGTTTTCACCCTAGCAGTCTTCCCCTTTCCTCCCCCCCTTCTGGCGTTCCCACAGCGGACTCCCATGTTACGACCCTTCAGGATTCTTGGAGGAGGATCCTTAAGTCTCTACAAACTGCCGTCTCTAGACTAAAAACTAATGCAGATCGATGTCGCCAACCAGGTCCTTCGTTCAAACCCGGTGACAGAGTGTGGTTGTCCTCAAAGAATATTAGGCTCAAGACTCCGTCTCCAAAGTTGTCCCCAAGATTTTTGGGCCCTTTCAAGATAATAGAAAAAATCAATCCGGTCGCCTACCGACTAGCACTGCCTCCCACCATGAGGATTCCTTCTGTATTACATGTATCCTTACTCAAACCTTTCATCCAGAGCTCACACTTCCCAGATCCTTCCCGAAAACCCAACCCAGTGACTACCCTAGGACAACAAGAGTACGAAATTCACTCTTTAATCGACTCTCGTTGGTCCAGAAATAAAGTCCAATTTCTCGTCCACAGGAAGGGGTATGGTCCAGAAGAGCGTTCTTGGGTTTCAGCACGTCACATCCATGCTTACAAACTCCTCCGGCAATTCCATCTGAAATTTCCCCAGAAGCCATGGCTGGATCGCCTGGAGGTCGATCCTCAAGGGGGGATACTGTGACGGTTCAGGGGATTCCTTCCCCTCCATGTGTCCCTGGCACTGCGCTCCCTCCTGCCTCTCATGTCCCTTCCTTGCCTCCCCATTCTGTTCTCCCTTCCTCCTCCCGCATCTGTCCCTCTGCGGCAGCCCCTGACGCTCTCCCAGCGTCTGCGCGTGTTCCCCGCAGGGCACGCGCGTCTTTTCAGTCTCCCGTTCCCCTCTATAGCAATCCCCGCTCACGGTCTCCCTCTGCTCCCGCTCTGGTCCCCTTACCTCCTGCAGACTTTCCTCCGGTTCTCCTCCCGCCCTCGGCGGGTGCCCCTGCGGCGTGGCACTCCGCGCGCCTCTTGACACAGCCTGTGTGCGTGCACTCGAACCTTACAGAGGGCGTGCGCACACGTTCCTCTTGTAGGCCTTCCCAGACCCCTGTGTCCTCCTCCCATGCTGTACAGGCTATCTCCCTCTGTAACTCACCCGTCTCCTCCTCCTCTCCTTCTTTTACGATCCCTGCTGCCTCTCACTTCACCTTCTGCTCCACCCCTCTCTCCCATTGGTGTTCCCTCCTTTAATCCCTGTCTGTCCTCTAACTCATTGCTCTGCATAGTTCTTTGTAACCTCTGTGTGTGCAGTCCTATGCTTGGTTCTCCTGTGTTTTCCAACTTCTGTTCCTGCTCCTGCTTATCCCTGGATTTCCCTGGCTTGACCTCTGCTTGTACTGGATTACCCTGCTCTCTCCTGCCCTTGAACCCTGCTTACGGACACGACTTTGCTGACTTCTGTTATCCCTGGACTCTGGCTTACGGACATCACTAACTGAACTCTATATCCCAAGGCGTTGCAAGTATACTCTAACCATCTTTCTACAGGCCCGGCAACGCACTACCACACTCCGGGCACGCCCTCACTGCTGTGGGTGCGTGTGTTAACCCTACCCACCTCAGTACTGGGGACTGGCCAGGTCTGCGGGCATACAGGTATTACAGTGGTAAAAGGGACTTATGTGACCTTGGTTACTGTCTTGTTTGTGTTCTTCTACTCAGTAAGCCCTGATAAGTCGGCGATAAAAGCCCTTTTCGGCAAAAAAAAATTCAGAGAAAGAAAAATCGCCAAACGAGCGGCGATAAGCCACTTATCGGCAGGTTTTCAAACTCGTGCAATTCTAGTAGCCCCGATTAACTTATCGAGGCTAATCACGCTCTAGAAAAGAGATGTCCTCTCAAAATCCTCCCGCAAGGAAAAGTTAGCAGGAAGGTAGTGAGAAGCTGTTGATAAGCGGCGGGAGGGCATTTAGAAAAAAAAAAAAATTATATATATGATTTAAACATGGAGTCTTTGGAGCTTACACGTATTGCTTTGTGAAATGGGAAGAAAGGAAACACCCATTCACAAGCACTCATTGAAAATTGATATGATGAATTAAGATTAAAAAGTGATACTTTATTCAAATAATTAAAATAAATTGTGATAAATCTAAACAAATATACTTGATAAACAATGACCTAACACATAAAACAAAACAACAAACATTTAAACATAAATTGGAGCTAGGGGAGAATTGACTAGCAGGTAAGTACTTATTAGTAGTGAGATTGCTCACAATAGTTTAGCTTATCACAAAATCCCTAAGTCCAGCACTAAACAGTTATGTTAACTGTTGACCACCTTTGTAAAAGCCTCCACGAAACGTGCGTCAGGTGGGAGGCAGGACCAGGATGACGTCATGATGCACCTCTGTCGGGTCGTGGGTGAGAGGCACTGCTGAGTGCCGGTTTCAGCCGCGAGCTGCTACCTTACAGGCTTAATCCATACACATACCCTGAGCTGCTGCTAGCAGCATAGTGTGATTTCGTGACAGGGTATTTGTGTGTTTTCTGCTTATGATCGCTGCATCGTGACGACGATGCATGTGGATACAGTAGCCATTTAACACTGTATTTTACGATTTAAGCAGGAACCCTTTATATGTTGCGACTGCAAGTTTTAGAGTAGCAGCTTCTTAGACACAATATATGCTACTCTTGCGACTTTCACCCCACCCATTGATAGTTTGCTCCCTAGAAACCACTCATTTACTCCTAATAGTGCATTTCTTTAGTATAGTATAGGAGGCTATAAGTTGATATGAGCTAAGACCCGTGCCTCAGGGCCAAGTTAACACACTTTGTGGGCCATTCTACTCTTCTTGCACTGTGAGACACTATATCAATTTGTATTTCATAGCTTTATGATTATTCTGTTAATGTTGCTCTAGATATGTAAACATTAACTGTGTGAGTAGTGTCTGATTCAATGCACTAGATTTATATATTCGGTCTGATATTTATCTTGCGCCGATTGTGGTTTTCTGGGGGAGCATCACTATATATATGTATTTTCTGTATTTTGAGCGTCATGACGGTCAGTGCCTAGTTACCTGTCTAGATAGTACAGGTTTTTAACATAACTGTTTAGTGCTGGACTTAGGGATTTTGTGATAAGCTATTGTGAGCTATCTCACTACTAATAAGTACTTACCTGCTAGTCAATTCTCCCCCAGCTCCAGTTTATGTTTAAATGTTTGTTGGTTTGTTTTATGTGTTAGGTCATTGTTTATCAAGTATATTTGTTTAGATTTATCACCATTTATTTTAATTATTTGAATAAAGTATCACTATTTAATCTTAATTCATCATATAAATTTTCAATGAGTGCTTGTTAAAGGGTGTTTCCTTTCTTCCCATTTCATGATTACTCCCATTCCCCCTTTGCACCTTTGTTACCATTTATTAATTTATACATTAGGCTGAAGCGAGAGTCACTTTCCTTCCCTCCCTCCCCTTCTCCCCCTCCCCTTTTTTTCCCTATCATTACACGTATTGCTTTGTAGTTGTGAGCTTGTGGTCTTGAAAAGTAGGAGTTATAATAAATATCGGTGTTGACCTTTCGGACCTTATTGTGTCACCGCTTACGTTATGATGGGGTTCAAATATCACTTGTTGATGTTAGGATTATAAATGGGGTACATGAAGTTTTCCGTTCAGCAGTGTCTCTGGATAGTCCTATCGGGACATCTTAAAGGTGCAATTTAAAACAATATCCTACATGTTTGTATTGAATAATAAATCATTTATGTGCTATGACAAAATACTTGTACATTAAAAAAACCATACAAATAATTTTGAACATACATTTAAAAGCTTTTTAAAATGTAGAAAGCATTAGCAAAGTGACAGCTCTTTCCCCTTCAGATTGGTTTGGGCTCTTGATCCCCAACCTCTCTCTAGCAGTGCACCAATTGTATCTAGTAACTGAACAGTCACATTATATTGATGGACTACATTTCAAACAATTCTGTGAAAGAAATTAATTAAATAGCCCGACCAAGTGATCGATTACAGGAGAACGGATCGATCTGCAACATAGCTAATCATTGTCAGTGTGCAGATTGTATTGATGCACATATATACTGAGAGAAAAGATATTTAATTTAGTAAAAACAACAGTTTGAACTGCAGCTTTAACATATAAAGCTAATTATTGTGATAGTGGTGACATATGATCTCACTGGTTACATACGTGTAAACATTTTACAATCATGGGTAACCTATTCAATATATGTTATCTTCTGTCATCGATCAACAATTGCTGTATTTCTACAGTCAATACCATTACTGTCTTGCCCATTCAATCATTCCTTCACTATTTTTCTAATTCTTTTAACATGTAAACATTTTTTGGATTTGGGGTGTGTGGGAATTTAAAGGTCAAAATGCTTCAAAGATTGACTAACAATTATAAGTAACCGCTAATTGCCACTCAAATGTTTGACTGTTGGGTATGTGACAAATCATGGCATTAGAAACATCTATTTTAATTTGTCTAACCAAGGTTTATGAATAGGTTAGTCACATCTTCAATAAATATCAGGTTCTAACGAGTAAGTATTTTACAGAACACATATTCATTGGTTCTAAACACACATGGAGGGTATTGTTTATAATTGTTTTTATGAACAGCTTTCATTATTTCAAGTCAGGTAGCTTCATTACATACCTGTTTAAACCAAGCAAATCTCTAACTTACTTCATGGTAGAGAAGGCGGATGCAGAGATAAAGAGATAGTTTAGACACATTATGCTGAGAATGAGAACTCTGGCTGAGGAGAGGAGAGGGCGAGGAGGGAGGAGAGGAGGGGGAGAGGAGAAGAGAGGGAGGAGAGAGAGGGGGGAGAAGAGAGGGAAGAGAAGCAGAGGACAGGAGAGGAGGGAGGGGAAGAGAGGACAAAGGAGAGAGGTGGTGCCCCGCCAATGCTTATAACGTGAACAAACTCATTTGTAGGGGCTTATTGAGGATGAAATAATTAGCGAATATCGCTTGAGTTTTGCAGCAATTTTAGATCTTTATGCAGAGTTAAGAGAAGATTTAGATTCCGTAACAGGCAGAGGTCGTGCAGTCCCTGGCGTTGTTAAAATGCTGAGCTCCTTAGATTTTGTTGCTTCTGCTTCTCTTCAGACAAATGTGGGCATAGTAGGTGGGGTCTCGTAGATGGCATTCTCGCGAGCCCTCAGCCAGTTTCTATGTGCACTGGCTAGATGCGCTAGGAATTATGTACATTTTCCTAGAGAGCAGACAGAGTGGCTTGAACTTAGGAATGGCTTTTATAACATAGCCGGGCTACCCTGCGTGATGGGTGCAATAGATTGCACACATGTTGCGCTGACCCCGTCTTGTGGAAATGAGCATGTGTACCATAACAGTTTGACTCCATCAATATGCAGGTCGTATGCGATACCAACATGAAAATTCTGAATGTGGTAGCCGGATTCTTGGGTTCCAGGCATAATTTCTTTATTCTGAGAAATTCATCAGTCTTCCATTCATTTGAAATGGGACATTTGGACATGGTTGGCTGGTGGGTGAGTACATATAATATAAGTAAGCTGGAATATCATGTTTGTTTGATGTATATGGCTTTTACACATCATAGTAATATTATTTGGAAATATACTGTATATAGTTTGCTATACACTGATCTATAGTACGAAATCGATTAAGCTACATGTTCTCATGTTTTAAATTGTATTTCTCATACTAATTCACATGTAAATAGAGTTTATCACATATATAGAGACACACACACACACCTTTTTTACACAATGCAGCTGTTATGCAAGACAGAATATTCTGCATAGTTGGAGCCAACATAGATACAGTAACACGAAATCATGCCAATTATGAATGCCTATACTATGAATGTGTACTGTAAGTTCCCACACTTGCATTCAGAAATAATGTCTCAAACACGGATATCTGCATGTTGGATGACACTCTCATATATTTATAAACACCTCACATCTGATACTACATTGTTCTTGTGAAGTTATTGAATGTTTGATGCCAATAACAATACATATTTGTGTACATAACTACATTTTTAAATGTGTAAAAATATTTTCTCTCTCGGTATTATAGGTGATTCAGGATATGGGATCCAACCGTGGCTCCTAACACTACTGGGAAACCCTCAAACCTGTAACGCTTGCGCTGCCCACGAGCAAGACAGGACCCCGGTACTGAGGTAGGGAAGTAGCAAACCATGCACCCACAGCAGCAGAAGTGTGCCTGGCAGGCGGATTGTCAAACTTAGCCGGGTCTGGGTTGGAGAGAGTGGGTTAATTGATACTTGCCAAGCTCTTGGAATGGAGAAGTCAGAGTACTCAAAGTCCGTTAGCCATGGTCTGGGGTTGGAGAGATCAGAATAGTGGAAGTCTGTATAGTTTTGGTCTGGGGTTGGAGAGGTTAGAATCGTATAGGTCTGTTTAGCCATGGTCTGGGTTGGAGAGGTCCGCAGAGTTGAGGGTAAGCCGGGTCAATATCCAGAGGGGTTCAAAAGTCAAGTTGGGTCGGTACACAAAGAGTCAAACTGCAAGAAGAACACAGGACAAGGAGCAAGGCACAACAGACGCAGGAGCTTAAGGCTACAACAAGTAATACTCAGCAAAGCAGGAAGGGAACTGCAGGGTTTATATAGCACACATGAACCAGTACCAAGGCAGACAGAGCAGAGGTGCGGACTCCACGGAGGCAAGGATTGGCTGCAAGAGACAAGTGGGCTAAATGAATATTTGCCACGCAGCTGGAGAGCGGTGCATTTCGTCAAGTGTGTGCGCCGCGCATCAGAAAAGTGTGGCGCATCTGAGGGGGCAGAGCTAAGCTCAGTGGCACTCTAGAAGAGCTGTGCGCGCGCTCTGTAAGCAGAGCAGGGATGCACGCACGTGCTGGTGCCAGAGTGGAGGTCTGAGTGATGACAGGTAAGGAGGGAACACGTCGCAAAAGACGTATTTCCCGATTGCTTACAAAACCCCTGCAGAGGAGTGATATAATGCGGCACACATATCCACTCGATCAGTTATTGAGCGGACGTTTGGACTGTTGAAAAGTCAGTTCATATGTCTGGATAGATCTGGTGGTGCCCTATAGTACAAGCCTCAAAAGATTTGTGACATAGGGATGTGTTTCTGCATTCTGCACAATATTACACTGTGTCACAATCTTCAAAGCAACATACGGGAGGGTCTCAAGGAGGACCCTCCTGTCCATGCTGCAGGAGATAATGAGCAGACAGCCAGTGGTGTGGAGACATGGCAAAATGTCATCGCAACCTATTTCTCAGGTAAGCGGCAATTAATGTTTTCATATAAATGTATACTGCCCTTCATGTTCTTTTAACTTCAATGTAATAATCTTTTCTCATCATAGGATAGTGCAGTCTGTACACATCTTGGGTATACAACCTTTGCTGTTTGTACGTGCCCATCTGCCTATGCTATATCAAGCTTAAACACCTTTGTTATAACCATGCCAAGAAATATGAATCATGTGTGCATGAGGGGTCAATGTTGTGCACGTACAAAAGGGACATTCGTTTTGCTGTGTATGCATGAAATGTATGTGATATCGATGACAGCTACATAATATTTAACACTTCATATGTGAGGTCATGTACATAAAACTATTGTACCGTATATGTATTTTTATAATCTTTATTTATTCTCACTTTCCATTAACAAATATTTTAAAAAATATGTACGTTGATTTAGTATACAGTATAAAGAAATGTCAATTAATAATATTTTTGTAACTTTACTATAACAAATGCAGGTCTTCTTGTTGACCACAAAGGACATGCAACTCACAATTTCTGATATGCTGATGAACACGGGCACAGACAGTTACAGGTATTGTTCGACATTATAAGTATCAAAACTTGAGTACTTTTACTACAGTGGCGTTGCTACAGTACGGTATTCTCGGGGGTCCATGTTCTTGGGGGGGCATGGTCTCGCATTGGTATCTCCGACATTGGCGAACGTGCAGGTGTGAGCAGCGTGCCCCGCTAACTCATGCACATGCGCAAAGGGAAATTTCATATTGCGCATGCGCCACAGCACACGCCAGAATTTAGGCCTGGGGTCACTTGTATTTCATGATATGCCACTGCTTGTACAGTTTATTTATATGCTTCTTCTAAAAAAATATAAAACATTTTATTTTTGTACAGCGATCGTGCTGGATGTTTTAGATCATGTTAAGCAACATCTTGGATGTAAAAGAGAGGTGGCAGAGTGTGAAAACAGTGAGTTTCAAATGGTCACTGAACATTATTATTTAAAATGTACATTGTATATTGATGTCCGTGTGTAATAACGCATAATTAAATTAAAACATTGTAAACATTCTTCTTTATAATGTAATATAATAAGCTAAATGTTACGTTATGTGTTATCAATTTTTTGCAGCTGATTCTTCAAATTGTACATTGAGCATATATATTATGCTATATGTATTGTTTATAAAATAATTATAACAAATAATAATTACATGTCTCTGAAAAAGTAACAATTAGTGTGTATATTTGTACGGTATGCACTTTGAGCTTATCTGTCAACGCGTTGCTCTCATTGAAGATGTATATTGGATAATCCTTTATTGTTAGTTAGTTAGTTAGTGTTGTACTGATTCCATTAACTTTATAATTATAATTATTTATGTAAACATTTCTATATATGTCATATTTAGTAATCACTAAGTTTCTTCGTGTTTACACACATGCCATAAACAGTGTGCATACTATTTATAACAGTTGCTGAATATCGTATAATGTTATAGCATTCACCTACAGCTACATCGGCCGTTATTACAAAACATCACAAAATGGAATTGTGGTATATACCCCGTGATCCTCACTAATGTTTTCTGGCAGACTAACTAAACGCACCGGAGTAACACCGCAGGGTCCCTGATGTGTGAATGCTACCGTAGTCTGCCTGCCTGTAATAGATGCGCAGTAAGTGGCTGAATCAGTCATTAACTGCATGCCTCTCATAGGTGACCATGGGGGTATTATTAACATTCTAACATTACATTAATGTATCAGGGGGCCTCCGGAGCTGAACCGCATTGATTTCATGTCCGGGGACCCCCTACTTCGAGTTACAGGCCCATTATGGGGTGCCGGTATCCCCATGTTAAAATCCTATGGGTCACATGACCGTGGGATCTAAACAATGCAGAGGGATACTGGCACTACATAACAGGGCCTGTATCTCGGGAAGTAGGGGGTCCCCGAGACTGAAATCAACTTTGTTCAGCTCAGAAGACACCCTGCTCCAGCACACTACTATCAAACACCCCCCCCCCCCTCCAAATAAAAAATCATTACCTTAGCGGGTAGTTGCTAAGGTAATGAAGCTGCTTACATTTTATATTTATTCATAGTGTGCGTGAGCAGGGTGTCTCCGGAGCTGAACAAAGTTGATTTCAGCCTCTGGGACCCCCTACTTCCAAGTTACAGGACATTTGGACCTGATTTAGACCTCTGGCGAACAGGACCTCCTACAATTCCATGAGAACTTCAATACGTTCCACCCGACCATCAATCTCAAACTCACCCATACCCCGGTTGAAGTATATTTCCTAGACATCACCATCACCATAAAGAACAACCAACTACAGACCGCAAACCTACAGACAGATCCAGCTATTTGAGGGACAACAGCTTCCATCCGACACACACTAAGCATGCAACCATCTACATTCAAGCCATACGATACAACCGGATATGCTCCGACACAGCAGACAGAGGCCAGCGGATTAAAGCCTTCAGATCAGATTTAATAAACCGTGGATATAACCACAGAATTGTAGACCAGCAAATCCACAAAGCCACCAGAATACCAAGAAGTGATCTCCTTGAATACAAACAGAAAGAGACAAGCGACAGGGTACCTTTGGTAGTAACATATAACCCACACCTAGAAGCCCTATGCAAGATAGCCAAGGAACTACAACCCATTCTCCAGGAAGATACAAGACTGCAACAGGTCTTCCCTGAAACACCCTTATTATCATACAGACAACCTCATAATCCCAAGAAAATGATGGTGAGGAGTAAAGTATTCAGTAGTACAACTGAATGCGGGACGAGACCATGCAAGGACGCAAGATGCAAAACCTGCGCAATGCTCCACACAGCGGGCACAATACAAATACCACACAGGAATCTTTATTAGAAAATCAGATGAAGGTTCACCTGTTCCCCCAGCAATGTCGTGTACCTCATCATGTGCATGAAATGCCCAGGGGGCTGCTACTACATATTTGAGACGGGACAGGGGCTAAACAAGAGAATTAACCTGCATCGCCACAGCATCACATGCGGAACAAGAGACAGTCCTGTCAGCGAACAGTTCTCTGACTCTGGCCATAAGATGAACGATCTGAGGGTGGCCATACTCAAAGGTAATCTTAAAACACCGAAAGAGAGACGGTTGCATGAATACAAATTTATGCAACTGTTCGGGACACAGCGGTGGCCTAAACAGAGACTGACGTTTTATGAGTCATTACTGACTTAAGTGAACTCTCTTCCCATGAGTGCTAAAGGCATGTCTATACATACTGTGCTATATGTATGCATACACAGCAGTCTCTTACACATACAATTACTCCATGTTATTCCATCCCAATATACTAATAGGGACCACATAGTATCTACACACTTCTAGTAATGCAACACTCTCACATTTCCACACCTACCCACACCATTGATATACACTCCCACGCCACACACACCTTTTGTAAAGCGCTGCATACACTGTGGGCTCTTCATTTATATTTACATTCACTCACTCACACATCACTAACATTCAGGGACCATTTAACACCTCTAGCCATAAATCGCATCTACACACGGGGGAGGGACAAACAAAGATAAAATTCCAAGAGACACTGTTTTTAAGTAAACCCTTTGCTTGCTTTACTCATTGTACTGTAACACCACTGGAAGAAGAGATAAGAGTATCTCGAAAGCTCGCAAAAATAAAAGCATTTAGTTAGCCACAGAACGGTATCGTCTATTCATTTTTGATTATTGAAGCTCGCTAACACAGTACTGATACCTCTACATGGATATATATATATATAAAAAAAATAGTCGGCACTCCAATCATGCACAATAGGGTAGGTGCATGTCCCATAATAAGTAGATAAACATACGATACCGTTCGCACGGGAATCAGCAGACAGCACTCAGGTTAAGATTTAAAGAATAAATATTGTAGAAAATAGTGTCCGTTTTTGATATGTAATTTCTGTACAACTATTATTGTTGTTGGTTTATACTATGTTTTATTACGTGTATTGTATATACATTCATATCTTTATGTATTAAACATTTTGGTTGTTTTTTTACGTTGTTACACATGTTCCAATTAGCAGATTGTATCTGCATTGGTCCTTCATGTTAACACCCATTGTTACTCAGTATCCAATTGAGTGTTTGCAGTTCATTTAAATACTGCGACTGTCTACTAGTAACTTAACCCCTGATGAAGTAAGAGTGCTCTCATGAAATGTGTTGGATTTATATGTGTTATCTATTTGATTTTGAGCCCAGTTTAGACCTACAGTATAATCAAGCACATTGTTTTTCTTTTTGCTGGCACTTTAAACGGGACTGGGTGTATACCCTCACCATTTGCGGTACTCAGAGACAGTACTCAGCACCTGAGCTGGTAGTGATGAGTACGGTGTCACGCCCCCTGTGTTCCTTGCCTCGCGGCTTAGCGGGTATGCTGCATGTTCGTTGCTCTCCGCTCCAGAGGCGAGTCTGCCTTGGTCTGTTTAGCCAGATATAAGGGTCCCTGTGTGCCTTTTGTTATACCGCATTAGTTTTGTCCTTCTTGCCTGCTTCTAGTGTTTTTTTCCTGTGCAGGGATACATCTGCGGTAAGCTTCACTGCCGTGAAACACTTATAGCCTTGTGTCAGTCTCACAGCATACTACTATACAGGTTAAATTCCCTGAAGTACATGGCATTAATTGCGGTTATTTTAGGATGAGCTCATTACCATTACCGATATCTGGTGTATAGATGGACTGTTACTCCCCTGGACATTGGGGTTGAATTCCGAAAGGAGTGTCTTAAGTCCTCCAGACGGACGGTATCCTGTCATCATTGATTAAAGACGAATCCTAGCTACTTGATTGAGCGATGACCACATAGCCCACCTGCGAGGTTCTCCTATTATTGACGGTGTCATTATGCTGTTATTGCATTACATGACTAAAATAACTAAATTTTTATATATGTGATACAAATAAGGATGAGTATCAATATAATGTTTTAAATACTACACCATGAGTTGTGCGCTTCTTCCCTTTTTCTTTCCCCATACTTTCCTGTTATTTGCCCATTAAAAAGTGAAAAATATCCTTATTAGAGAGGATCAGCCAAGAATGCACATCTATACGTTAAAAGGCTTACCAACACTTCATAGGTCCGGTAGCTCCAGGGTTTTTTTATTAAAACATTTATGGTTCACCCTGGAAGGGCTTATAACCATATGTGAAGCCCTCTTCCTCCCCACATCATCTTACCCACATATAGGAGATCTGGTGATGCTGACACCTATTTATACAATCCCACCTAGAATATGCCCAGTTTGTGCGTACATTGTGTCCTTCGATTGGGATGATCGCATTGTGTAGTGCAGACCCCCCTACACAAGCCCACCAACAGCCTTATAAGGCTCCCACACCCTTGGCTTTGGGCTTGGATGCCATGCCATCCATGCCATCCAGGCTAGCCTTCTTAATCTTCTTTCCTCCCTTCCCAAAGTTGGGACACTGGTCATTGTTCCCTCCACTCCCACCCCCAGGGTTAACAGACTTTACTCAGAGATACAGCTTTATTACCATATCAATGTATGTCACTAAGTCAGGGTATTCTCTGACTCCTCTGTCCCATTATATTACACACCTTCATATAACTGATATAGGATGGTTAGTTTAGGCGTCACTATTGTCTCACAAAGTTACATAGTTACATAGTAGATGAGGTTGAAAAAAGACGTACATCCATCAAGTTCAACCTATGCTAAATTTAGACAACAGATACTTTATTCTATATCTATACTTACTTATTGATCCAGAGGAAGGCAAACAAAAAACCCCATTAAGGGGAAAAATTAATTCCTTCCTGACTCCAAGAATTGGCAGTCGGATTAATCCCTGGATCAACATCCTTCCCCTGTATACTTATTTGGTATATCCCTGTATACCTTTCCCATCTAAAAAGATGTCCAACCTTTTTTTGAACAAATCTATTAATGTAATAGATCAACATAATGTGAGAGGGCTTTTTTGCCCTAAAAAAAGAAAAGTGGCAATCATTGACTACAGGAAAATGTGGGCTGATATTTTATTACTCCAGGAAACAAATTTCAGCATATAGGCATACCCAAAATATTTTGACAGACGCAATTCTCAGGTGCACCTCCTCCTCAAAGAAAAATAACGGGGTTGTCATAATATTTAACCCCCAAACCCAATTTACACTTGAACACAAGAAATGTGATAAAAACGTGTGCTTTATAATTCTTGTAGGTACAATCCGCTACACCCCGGTTACACTGGTGAGCCTATATGCCCCCTACAGCCCAAGTAAGGAGTTTGTTTTTGCTTCATTCTCTCTCACATAATAGAGCCCATGGCCAGAATGATCCATGACAACTCAGACATTTCTGGAGTTAAGATTGAAGATAGACTATGAATTAAGCTTGTTTGCAGATGATATGATGCTAACCCCCACCAGCCACATATAGCCCTCCCCATTGTTTTCAAACTTTTAGGTCATTTTGAAAACGTGTCAGATTTCAAGGTCAACACAAATAAGTCGGAGGTCCTTAACATCAACCTCTCTCCTGAACCAGGCAGGATAGCATCTTTAAATGTCAACTTCAAATGGATAAAACACAATCAGCTACCTAGAGGCGTGTAGAAGAAGGAGCACAGCCTCCTCATCCGAAGAGCAAAAAATAGATAGGCAACTCCAAATGAAGTAAAAAATGTATTTATTAAATAATCAGATTGGCAATGGGGTAGGAAAGCACCAACGCGTTTCATCCGATAGGACTTTCTTAAGGTGTGGGGAGACAGACATGAACATACAATTAATAGGAAATGTTTTGCACCAAAACCGGCCTGAAGTGACGTCATCACCATGTGTCCCAGAACTGAGTTGCATTGGTGAGGCTCCTATTGGGCGGCAGAATCAGCTGACATAGCATAACATTGAACTACCTAACTTTAATCAAACCAAAAAACAAACAATAAAAAAAACATAATATACAATATAAATGATTACATTATATCCTCAATGGAATGTTCAAACGCACCCAAGAACGGAAAACATTTGAGCTCAAAATGATAAGACTCTTTGACACCAAAACAAGTGGACTTAATGCAGACATGGGGTTTCTGACACACTATCATAATTTGTTGTAATGGTCCTCCCTGCCATTGTGCCATCCCATACCTTCTCCCCCACCCCCTCCCAGCATCCTCTTCCCACTCTGCTGCTGTGGATTTACAGCCCCACCCCCATCCCTAATTCTCACCTTCCTTATCTCAGTTTTAACACCCCAGTGTTTAACACCAGTGCCTAGCATTCTTTATGTTTATTGTGCCATTTGTTTCATTTGTGGTGATCTCTTCTAAACACCATTAGGCAGTATTCGTCCAACCAAACAGTTATTTTATGTGCAGAACATATATTTTCTTGAAATGAGGTTCTGGACTCTGTTATTCATTCATACATACAACATAGAGCTTGTTGTGTCTGAGCACTGGATCTTTTTGGACACTGTTCTTGCTGGATCTTAATTACTCTGTAAATCCAAAGCATTTTAAAACGCACCCTTTTTTTTTTTAAATTATGGGAAACCTTCTGTCAAGGGAAGACTCCTGTAGCGGGTAAGACCTCGGGCCAGAACAGCGGGGAGCAGGGCAAGGAGAGTTAGGGTCACGGGCTGAGGTTGGTGGTTAGCAGGAACGTCAGGGACACACGCAGAGGTTGGAGGCAGGCAGCAAGCGGGAACATCGGGGTCACATGAAGGGTTCAGTAACAGGAGGGCAGGAGCAGAACAGGGGAGCAGGGACTGAGAATATGGAGCAGGGTAAAGGTCTGGGACTTCCAAGCAGGAAAACAGACTGGGGCAATCTAGTTAAATAGGAAGGGCCTTTAATATGAACAGGACTCAGATATAGAACAAGACGGGTACAGGAACAGATCATAAGCATGGGCATGGGAGTCTGAACATAAAACAAAGGCAAGGAGAAACAGGAAACTATAAAGACAGACAGAGAAGGAGGACAGGAACCCCAAGAGGAGACAGACAGAGGAAACCCAGAGCATTCAGAAACAACAGCAGACCCGGTGGGCAGAGAAAGGAACTGGGAGGAGAGGGAGCACTAGGAACATATATGTCAGGGCTATTTCCTGACACCTTCATGGTGGTGTATGGACGGTTATTCATTAAACTGAGTGCCGATCAATAGGAACTATCTCACGGACACTCCTATTGATTTCAGGGCATTGTCGCACAGAGACTCCAATTGAGAGACATTATAGCAGTTAAAGAGTGGGGGGGGGGAGACCTCTGTATCAAGGCAAAAGTCATGTAATTCTAAAGCAAAACAAAATAAGGCTGATGTTTACAAATTCCTATTGATTTGAATGGGATTTCTTTCTTTCATACATATGGTGCAGATTGTTTTTGCACCATTCCTTTTTGCTTTGATACATATGCACCGAGCAATCAAATGATTCTGATAAACTCTGCCTATAAAATGTGTACTAGAGACAAGTTTAGATACAATATCTGCAATATAGCCTATAAACAATAGAGAATGCACACACCATTTATTTAGACTCTGATGGACATCTTTAAATATAAAGAGAAATATACAAGTGCACTGCACTCTGAGACCCAGAATCCACCAGTGACTATAAATATAAAGGGGTTTGATTTGTAAATCATCTAATTATTTATAGTTTTATGTATCCCTAAATAATAGATGCTGCTCTTGTCCCAATAAGAGGGAAAATAAATCTTCTAGGATTGACTGTATGCCATTATATTAACCAAACTGGATGAAAAATTGTAGAATGTTAGTATAATGCCATGTGCTTTGGTGGACTGACCAGTCAGATAGTATGGTGGGAATCAGTAGCAGTAGTCTGGAGCTTGCCTTTGGCAGGTTTACTTCATTAAATATCGTACATAAAATAGAGCATTTTCACACACACAAATATAAAACTAATAGATTACATCAGCTTGAGTTAAGTTGCTCAGGCTGTCTTTCCAGCATTCACAGGGAACCAGCACTCTCAGGGAGGAATTCAATGAGTGCTGATGCTGAGTATCACACCCTTGGCCGGGGATAACTGCATCGGCACTTGGTAAATCCCAGCATTAGTTTCACTTACATTAGGAAGTCAAACACTAACAAAAAGAAAGCTATTCCCTTTAAATATCTTCCGTTTACAGCCACACCTGTTCCCTGTCTGCATTGAACTGGCTAATTGCCTACAGCTGCAGATTTTACTGACATTTGCAGCTTTTGCAGAATTTAGAGATTCTTAACATTTTTGGCCTGTTTTATATATAACATTTTGTATATATGTACCCCATTGCAGGCTGATAATTCAATATTATTATTTGGCATTTAACTAATTATATAAGATGTAGCCTTTGCTCATAATTCTAGCCACAGGTAAATACTGTGGAATGAATCTAAACCGTATCAATACCACTTATTTAATCTACTTTATCCACATGTGGTTGCATATAGTATATTAGTAGACTGGTGATTGGATACCATTTTTTTCATGGGGAAATATTTATTATCCATTATAGTTTCCAAAACGGAATTGAATATTTAATGTCTGCCGAACAAAAATACTAAACTTGCCACTGTCACAAATACTTCACACTTTCCTACAAACACTACTACAACATATTATCTGTGTATGTGTATGCTGTATAACATTTTGGGCTATGAATAGTACAGGAAATACTGTAAATAGTCACTCTTTAAAATTGGAGACTGTCAACAGAGCTGCTGAGTTTACAAAGAGGTTAATCTTTTTTCCATGCGCCTAGTAAATAAGTCAGTTTCTTCCCTATGCACCCTGAGGTACCCTGAAGCACTTTACACATCTTTGAGGTCCCTGCTATTTCTCATATATTCCTGCTGCTTCCATGTACAAATACACACTAAACCGTCATACTATTTCAGCCATTTTAAACTCCCACAATTATTGAGAAAGTGATATTTCCAGAATTAAACAACAGAAATGAAGAAAAATTAGATTGATTAAAACAGCAGCAAAAAGTACTTTTCAGTGTCAAAAAAAGGAATATTTATTTTTATGATTAGTAAAGCGGATTACTGATTTAAACATACTGTAGCCGTTCCAAATTAAATTTGACAGGGTGCCTCATGCTGGGGAAATCAGGGGAAATCTGTTGTGTAATTACATAGTCGTTTCTAATAAAATGTACCATACAAATCTGTGTTGCTATTGAATTCGCTAGAGGTTATGTGGTGTAGCACTCTTATTGCATAACTGGTTGAATCCTCAATTGCTTCTTCGGCTTGTGACCATACCACCCCACATACCTTCCCATCTTTCACTTTTACACATGAAAACACCAAGATGCAATTGAGGAAAATTGTCAGTGCATTTTATTCATAATCTTAAACATAAATTAAGTGGACCTTGCCAGCACCATGTACATTTACATTTAAAATTCTATCAAACCTGTAGACCAGCCAACCACCACAGCTCCATAAGCAAACTCCATAACCAACATTCCCTGAGGAGACACCACTATGCTCTGGTGTTCGCTGCTGAGTATAACCATTGCCTCTCCCTCAATGAGAGGATGGCACTAAACTCTGCCACCAAACACCACCACATTGGATAATTAAATCTCATTCTAATTGGTGTGTCATGTAACTCCACCGTTCTCCGTTTGACACTCCCCAACTCACAAGCTGACCTACATGGTGCAAAAACTAGAGCAAGGTTCTTTATAGATTGATGCTCAGAGGTGCAACATACCAATGACGGTAATTGCCTTAGTACCAAGACCCCATAAACTAAGAAAAACAAAGACAAAAACCTGTAGGAGAATAATACAATCAGAAAACAGTAAAAAAAAAAAAAAAAACATATTGTTTTTATTTGGAAATGACAAAGTGTAAATAATTTTAGCACCTGGGATTTGTAAACCATAGCTAATGTTGTGTAAAGCAGCATTTAGCTGTGGAATGCAGTCAAAAGCATGCAAATGTTTCAGTGTTTCTGCTCAGACCTACATTGGATGGAGACCTAGCAGCTATTTTAATATTTATATGTCGTAGGATCTGAAAAAGTCAGTAACCTTCTAACAGTGGAAGAAAGACCAAAATATTTTTAAGAGCTGGAGTACAAACACCATAACAAATATGACATTTTCACACATATTAACATTTATACTTCAGACTAGGAATATATGAGTCAACGCTTATTATATTCAATTAACTACAGTTATTAATATATATTTTTTTCTTCCAAAATGTAGGTCTGTCAAAAGAACATTGTTCTTGGTTTTCTTCAGTTGCACAATAAGTAAATAACATTGTTTTCTAGCCTTTCATCTGCTTATGATTGCATAGATCAGAGAAGAAAAATGTCACAATTATTTGCATCTCAAAATAGTGTCTGGGACACAGAAGAACTAGTTAGAGTTTAAAATGAACTTCCGTATTTACAAGTATCAATGGGACTTTTTATTTGCTGAATGGTTTCCAGGAAGAGAAAGATGATCCAACTTACATTTCCTGAGGGTGAAGTGAGAGATGCTTGGTGTTTATGGCAAGCCATTTCTTTTCCAGCTGACACACAACATCACCTGTCATGTTACAAATAATTTGATGACCAGAGCTCAGAGGGTAAGCTGGAAAAGCCTTTCCCATGGTGGGTGATGATGTATTTAGCATTGCAGCTACTGGGACATTGAAACTTAAGCCGCTTTGTGTTTGCCTAGGCAATTTAAAGGGTGGACAGTTGTTAATGAGAAAACAAAGCCACCTTACCTAATAATATAATTTGATATCATTGTCAGCTCATGCAAAGCAGTCACAACATGAAATACAAAAAGATCAGGTAGCTAATTTTCATAACACCCATGTAACTAAACCTTATAGCATCCCTAACAGAAATATATCCTCCTCTAGCTCTGCTGGTGAATATGTACTGTAGTAGAGAAGGGAAAACCAAAAGTTCACAAGCAGGTCAGTGTTCTGTAATATTTTATTCCTGTATAAAGCAAATTTTAGCATTAGTATTGTATCTCTTCTTTAAAAAAAAAAAAGTAATGCATTTTCGTGTAACTCAGTTACTGCAGTACAAATTTGAAGAGTTTTGATACCTAGATTTTAAAGGTACCTAAGCAATTAGTGTTAATGAAGTTAAGTGTTAATTAGAAAAATCCTGCAAACACAGCTTTTTAGTAACTGTTGACTACTGAACATAGGGATCCCTTATGTTAGAGGGGTCATTATAGTGAAGATAATAACCTACTGATGTAGCCAGCCTCATTGTTTCTGATGATAAAACAATATATTGCTTCATAACTCAGAATATCACAGAGTTTTCATAAGATTCGATAGCAGTGGGGGCACAGAATATCACTACATATCCCCCAGAGGGAACAATAAAGCCTCCACATTGGTGCATCTGCAGGCCAGGAATTGGCTATGTTACAAAATCCATATACCTACAGTATGAAAGAGATTTCACCTAATTTCCCTGAATTAAGGTCTCCTGTTTTTTGAATGCTGGCTGGAGACACCCATGGAACTCCATGTTAGCCCCAGAATATCTAGAATTACTTGACACACACAACACAATGCATGGTGCATTAGGAATCAAAGAGGTTAAAAATTATTATGATTATTGTATTCTGGAGATTGTTACAATGACATCTCATCTATGTTCCTAGTTCTTAGTTCCTTAGCAACTCCTTTTTTACTTTGTATATGTGCCCTGATGATACGATACGTGATATCAGTTACCATAGCAACATGTTCATGACTAGTCTACTGTGCATATCAACCTGACTAAAGATAGCTTTAAATGTATTAGTTATATAAATTGTCAGCCGCACCTAACTATACAATTTTGTGACTATTTAGGGCCCATCTACCAATTGGTTTAAATTATTATTGTTAGCACTACATAATCCTTTTCTTTGTTCAAGCCGGTACCAATTTGTGAGCAGCTTTCATATGAAATTACTCAATTATTTACATCCCGTCTTAATAGAAATATTGGTTTAGATAAATTATTCTCTACACCAGAATCCACTATGGAAATTAACCAAACTCCAGATACTATTTACCCTTTATTTGAGAAATTGGAAAAATTCTTAATAAGCGAGACTAAGCAGTGGTGGAATGTTATTACACTTGAAAAATACGTGGAACAGAAATGTGTACTGCGGGCCTACTATACTTCTGATTTTAATAGTGAGCCATTCGTAGCAGAATGGAATTGCATTTTAGATAATTGTTCTTTTTAATTAATTAGTCTACTTATCTCGCATAGGAGACAATCTTTGCAGAAACTAGACGAAGAAATGATGGACATTAAAGATAAATTTGAATAATTTAAAGATCATAGTGATCTACCTTCCCTAGAATAGAGGTTCTAAAGGCAAAATAGAACAGATAGAGAGAAATAATTAGTTTAAAACAAAATATAATTTTCAGAGACAAAAATGATTACGAAACCTGGTGCTATAGAAATTGGAAGAAGACGCCCAAAGATGTCACTGAAATATATTGACCACCCAGAGCACACAATATAACAGTTAATCAACACAAATCACAGGATAGAAATATAAGATCTGAAACTGATGATTTAAACAATTCTAATTCCTTAGTAGGCCAAAAATGTCCCCCTATACAAAAGAAGGGCCCTCAGCCAGTTAAAATATCAATTAGACCAGCTGGTCAACAAACCAGAGAAATCAATCCTATTTTGAGTGACCATACACATGGCAATAGTTATCAACATATATCACAGTTAGAAAATGAGACCATAAGCCCAGGCCAGGAAAGAGAACAAAAACAAACCTTTTCTTTTTTAGACAGGAGACAAGCAAAGGATCAACAGTTCTCAAGGGATCCAAACAATAGGGAAAGAATTAGGAACCAAGGACAAAAAAAAAACAACACTGCAGAGGAAAAAAGGGGAGGAAGAACGAATGGGCAAAATCCATCTATAGAAAAGCTACTAAATCCCAATATCTTTAATATTAGCCAGCACTCATTAACGGACACTGAAAGGAAGGTCCTTACAAAAGTTCTTTCATTTGCGCCAGTTACGGGACGAAACAGTTTCAAATTATATATAGATGTTCAAAAGTATATAAGAAAGTTGTCTTTGAAAAAATATTTTCTAAAAGATGCAGTAACAAGTCAGTCTTTTAGGCACAACACCCCAGTGGTGCAAACAGTATCAAAAGGTACACAATTAAAGAAAAAGTCTATATTTTTTCCAAAACATGTATGTGGACCTTTTGTGAATTCATACACTTAAATGGTCACAGATGATCTCGAAGTTCATAGTAATTAATTTAAGATTAAAAAGGACAATCTCAGTGCAGAACAGAAAGCAGTTCTAAATAAAATAGAAGAAAATTATTCAATTGTTATAAAACCAGTTGACAAGGGGGAGGAGGAGACATAATGTATCATACAAGATAGGTTTACATACTAGAACTACTAGGTCTCCTTAATGAGGGCCTTACAAATAATTTTCTTACCAAACAGGAACATGAATTTCTGTATACTACTCACCTAAGAATACCTATATTTGATATAATCCCAAAAATCCATAAGAATTTAAACAACCCGCTGGGCACCCGATCATTTCTGGCATCCAATCACTTACATCACATCTTTCCAGTTTATAGACCACCATCTACAGCCATATGCTATTCAATTACCATCTTATCGATACAACCCACGTGCTGCAGACCCTAAGGGACATTGAATGGCAACCGCATTATATATGGGTCACAGGGCATATTACATCTTTATACACGGTAATTGACCATAATCAAGGCTGTGAAGCCATTTTGAATACTCTTCAACGTGATCACTTAATGCCGCCACTGCTTAGGTCTTTTTTTAGTAAATAGCATCAAATTAATACTTACACATAATTTTTGAAATTTTAATCATAAATATTATTTGTAGGTCTGTGGCACTGCCATGGGACCCAGGTTTGCACCGAGTTATGCCAATTTATTTATAGGTATGTGGGAAGACAACTACATCTGGTCTAATTGCCCACTATGCGAACCTGGTGCTCTGGCAACACTACATCGATGACATTTTATTTATTTGGAAAGGGGGTGCAGAGGAATTGGAATTATTTATTTTATCTCTCAATGATAACAACAACAATTTAAAATTCACTTGTAAAAGCAGCAGCCAACAAATAGAATTTCTTGATTTATTGATATTTATTTCTGACAATAAAATTCAAACTAAAACCTATTTCAAGGATGTTCAAGCTAGTAACTAACCAAGGGCAGATAGTCATCATAATCCCTCTTGGATTAATAACACTCCGAAAGGGCAGTTCATTAGACTAAAACAAAATAGGACAACAAACGAGCAATTTAACATCCAAGCTTCAGAGCTTAAAATTAAATTAGAAGAAATAAATGATTCATCAAATAAATGAGAGGATACGATCTCTGAGGTGAGATCAATGGATAGGGACAAAATACTTATATACAAAAATAGAACTAATAGTCTAGTGAACGAAAATATTCAGAAAACACTGGGCAATTCTAAAAAAAGATAAAGAATTGGGCGATTTATTGGCAGAATATCCAAAAATTATCTTTACGAAGGCCCCCGAATCTCAGCAATAGACTGGCCCCAAGATGCCCACTCCCCCAATTAAATAAGCAAAAACAACAGAATAGTGTAGGATATCACATTGGTAATCAGTGCACAGCATGTAGATACACTGTTAAAATAACGTCATTTCAATCAAACGTTACATCTAGGACATATAACATTTCATCATATATTAGTTGTAATAATACATTTGTTATTTATCTTTTAGAATGTCCATGCGGTCTGCAGTACGTGAGTATGATCACAAGATCCACTAAACGAAGATTTTATGAACATATATACAATATCAAAAGGGGTCTGGTTACTCAAAGCTTATCGAACAATTTCCTTCTAGTACATGGACAAGATTCTAGAGTTCTTATATGTAAAGCTATGGAAGCTCCCATACCCCATTGGTGAGGAGGTGATTCTGTGAATCTTCTCTCAAGAAGAGAATCATTCTGGATTTATGAACTCCTCACTCTAATGCCCACGGGTCTTAACATTGAATTTGACCTCAATGCTTTTTTGAGAGAAGATTGGCACCTTCCCTGACTCTCTTCGAAAGTTACGATTAAGATCGATTTTTCTCTTTGATTCCTTTTTCATTTGCATCTAAGCTTTATGATAAAATCTAATAGGTGAAAAAATTATTATAATAGGAAAATAACCATTACAGTCTGTATGCAATAACTCAATAATTTATTAACACTTCAGAATGCCTATGAGCACACACACATACACACACACACACACACACATACACACACATATACACACACACAATATATATCTTACATCACTTACAATCAGGGACCATTTAACACTCCAAGTCATAAAAACGCATACTGCACAGAGGGGAGGGATAGGCTACAATCACAGATCACATTCCAGTATGCACTGTTTTAAAATAAAAACCCATTTTTGGCTTCATTCATTGTAACACCGCCGGAAAAAGAGATCAGTGTATCTCGAAAGCTCGCACAAATAAAAGCATTTTGTTAGCCACAGAATGGTATCGTCTATTCATTTTTGAATATATATATATATACATACACACATTACTGTACTATGGGGGTATACACATGCCACCATTTCCTAGTCTGGTATTTTTCCAAATTGATTTGTGCATCTATATTAATTATAAACATCCTAATATGTGGTTTATATATCATCAAAAGTGCTTAGCATAAAACGATACCAAAGCACATACTGACTAGTTTGTTTGGAAATCAATTAATGGTCAAAAATTAAATAAAATAAATATCTGAATTCTACTTAATCTTTTAGAGATTAATAAATATGTAATGTAGATGGATATCATATAATATATGTAGCCAGGACCCCGTTTTTCCCCAATTGGATGAAGGGGAGGTGCATCTAGGGAACGCTCCGATAACGGAGGTTCCGCACAAGAGGGAGCCGCCATGTTAGGTTAGCGCCAGCGCAGAATTGGTCCGGACGGAGGTTGCACATGCGCAGGGCATGGACAAAAAGCCCGTGAAGGAGGAGAGCTAGGGGAGGAGGGGAGTTAGGGGATTAAGGGTCCCAGCAGCCCACGCGTTTCCCCCGTGACGCATCAGAACCAATCAGGTATGGGAGGAGGGAGGAAAAGGAAGTGGAGGGGCGCATGAGTGTTGAGAGCTAGCTGTCGGAGGAAGGAGAAGGAGCTCCGGTGTAGGGAGGCTGCCACCCCTACCTAGGCCGCAAGCTCCAGGCCGGTTAGACCCTGAGCCCCAGTAGCGTGCAGCTGAGCTAGGGACTGGCCATAGCCAGGTTCCGGATCCCCTTACTGTGCTACGAGTCATACCAGGACAGTTCTAAATCCGCGGGAGGCCTGGGACCAGGCCCCGCCACAAAGTCGCAGCGTGTCTGGGTGGGATCGCCCCGGACATCTACGGGTGACGTCATCTACGCCCTCACCGATCCTTTGTGAAGATAGTTGCAGAACCGGGTACAGGAGTACCCGGCAGGTAAAATGTCAAGTGCACCAACGGTACCATTCTCACTCCGGGACATGGTGGCTGCGCAGTCACACACTTATACACCCACTGACTCACTTTAAGGGGGGGGGTGGGGAACGTACTCCAAGAGGGAGCTGCACACAGGGTGGGATCACCCAGTGGAGGGAGAGGGAGAGTGAGCATTCCAAGGACGCTGGTAGTAGTGTCTCCTCTACAGAGAGGGGCACATGTGATTACGTTACTGGTTGCATAAGTAAAACATATTGGTTACGGTATGTGTGTGTGTTCATGTACATAAGTTCCTGCGAAGACCCACTTCCCCTAGGGCGGAAGCTATTGCAGGTGGAGGCGCTGCACCAAGGCATAGGTATTGTGAGCACCCCAGGCTCTCCGTGGCAGAAGCTTAGGCCCTGTGAGCCTACAGGTTAGGAATAGGAGCCTACAGGGTCTGATAGGAACCAGGGCTACATTTGGAGGTGCTGCTAAGATCTTAGACCTGGGGTGCCCACGAAAAAAAAAAACAATATATCGCCATCGCCCTTCCTTCGCGTCAAGAAATACGCGTCTGGGCAAGACAAATGCGCACGCCCACCCGCCGCGCAGTGGCGGTGACCCGAGTACCCATGGCTTTACCCTTAGAGACATTGCAAACGGCCTTACGACAACTACTGGGTTTTGCCAAAGCCCGCTGGTAGACGTACTCATATATCAAGATGCTAAGTGGAACACCTTGCTCGTAGATTGTCGGCGAGATCTAGTAGTCCTCGAGCCTACCGCCCCTCAATATCTGCCGCTTCCGAACTCTCCGTCCGACGGCAGCCCCTTGGTCTATCCCCTTCGGGACCCTCCTGTGGGAACCTGGTGACGATGACCCGACGCTCCCCTTTGCTCACTACCCCGCGACCGAGGCGGGTAGTTGTCCGTCAGAATATAGCTACCCCGGGTCTCGTGCCTCAGAAGAAGCGGGGGTGCGTAGTGACATGCTGCAGAAACTAAATGATAAGATAGACCAGTTAACCACCCCCTCAAGCTTACCGCCGTTAGTGGAAGCGCTTACCCTGGCCAAGCATTCCCAAAGCTACCGGAAATTAAAGGCCTTCTCGGGGACTCTACCTGTGCCCACGGGGGAGGACGGGATAGACCCATGGAAGGAGCATACTAGAGGAGTAATGGAAGAATGGTCTTGTACCGATGTAGTGAAACGCCAGCGGCTTATGGAGTGCTTGAGACCCCCCGTGTCCACTTTGATCAGTATCCACCGAGAGCAGTACCCCAATCTGACAGCTCGTATGATGATTGAGTTTCTAAGCGAGGCCTATAGTGTGACCGAGGATGATGGGGCCTTGTGGGCTAAGTACTACGCCATAAATCAAAAGGAGGGAGAAGATTTGTCTGCCTATATCCACCACATTCAAATCTCCCTGGGTCCCCTCCTGCATCATAAATACTTGGCCGCATCCCAGATGGATGAATACCTCCGCAAACAATATCTACGGGGTCCAGTCCTACTCATCCTATTGCAAACATGATTTGCGATAATCTCACTCGAGGGCCTCCCCCCTCATTTATCAAACTGTTACAGCAAGTCAAAGAGCACGAAACATATCTCATGCTTCACTCCCCACAGAAGTCTAAAGCAGCCAGCAACCCTAAAACCCAAAGGGGGTGCTGAAAAGAAGGAAGAACCGCCGGATAAACCAGGCCCGGAGAGACCAAAATACCCTGGCCGAACCTCGCCTCAGTATGCCCGCCGTACCTCCTCCCGAGATATGTCCTGCTATAAATGCGGGAAAAAGGGGCACATCTCCTACGATTGTCGGATGGGGACTCTCGCCACCGGAGCCCGTCACCCAAGAAGTTCACGCTTCAGGCCATGATATGTGGTGTATACGCGACCAGCCCCGAAGCCCCTGTTTCCACCCAAAGTGGCGGCGAACCCGAAGAGGAGAGTAACCGCGTGGGGCCAGTAGCGCTGATCCGAGTACTAGTAGACGGTATCTACTCCTCTGCCCTGCTGGATACAGGATCCCAAGTAACCATCATATATCGAGGATTCTACGATGGACACCTCCAGAAGCATCCTCTGAAATTGGCCGGGCATATCAAAGTAAGAGGGCTGAGCAATGACGACTACCCTATTGATGGCATAGTGACCGTGGACTTGGAGATACAACAGCTCAACACTGGGAAGTCGCATCCCACGTAGGTGGACGCCTTGGTGTGTCCGGAACCCAAAGAGACACCTAAGTATCCCATCATCCTGGGTACGAATGCTGACATTGTACAAGCAGTCATCCGGGCCTATCTACACGAAACTAACGAACTGCCCATGTCCAGCCTACAGCTACAACTGGTCCAGTTGGACCCGGATTCCCCTCCGGCCCCCGTGGAGGACCATGGACTGCTGTTCTGCGGCCGGGCAGGGCTGACCCGGCTCTTACCGGGAGAAACGCAGAGGGTACCTGCCTGGTGTGCATATGCGGAACGAGTAGGCGAGGAGCAGCTCTTTGCTCTCGAAAGTTTGCCCGAAGAAGATGTCTGCCGAGGGTATCGGCTAATACCGGAATGTCGGGATTGGCCGACCGCCTTTCCCCGTCAAATTTATGTGATGGTCCAAAATCTTTCGCCCTTCCCCATGGCAATCGACGAGGGACAAAGGATAGGGAGGATTTACCCCGTCAGCTCAGTGAATGAGGCCATACAAGTAAAAGCCGCCAGAGTGGACGATCAAGAAGCGCCGCTAGACTTCGACTTCGGCTCGTCCGGATTGTCGGATACCTGGAAGGAGCGGCTGCGAGTACAGCTGGAGGAGAGATGACCCGTATTCTCTACAGGAGTGATGGATTTGGGGTGTAGCCGACACACCCAACACACCATTCGGATGACTGATACCAAGCCCTTCAGGGAACGTTCCCGCCGGCTCGCCCCCAAGGACGTGGAAGATGTACGTGCGGTCCTCCATGAAATGGAAGAAGCCGGAATCGTTACAGAGTCACGAAGTCCTTATGCCTCGCCCATAGTGGTAGTGCGAAAGAAGAATGGGACGGTGAGGTTATCTGTAGACTACCGGACCCTTGACAATCGAACCGTACCGGACCAGAACAATCTTCCCCGTATTGAAGAAATCCTGGACGCGCTACATGGAAGCAAATGGTTCAGTGTGTTGGACCTACGGTCCGGGTACTATCAGGTACCTATGAGTCATGAGGATCAAGAGAAAACGGCGTTCATTTGTCCCTTGGGGTTCTACCAATTCACCCGTATGCCCCAAGGCATATGCGGTGCCCCCGCCACCTTCCAGCGGCTAATGGAGAAGACTTTAGGGGACCTGAACCCCTGAGAATGTCTCGTGTACTTGGATGGCATCATAGTCTTCGGGAAGACCTTGGAGGAACATGAGGCTCGACTCCTGAAAGTACTTGACCGATTAGCGCGAGAAGGACTAAAAGCTGCAGTTCAGTCTTTTTTTTTTCTTTTTTTTAAATTTATTTTTTTACTTCAATAGTTTCATGTGTGCAATCTCTAATTACCTAAAGAACTGTATAGCTGCAGGTCAATTCGTTCTCCATGTATTGATCGGCGAAATTTGGTGACATCATTAGTGAAGGGATCTGTTTTTCTTCTGCTTCTGTCTCTCAGTGGAAGCTCATGAATATTCATGAGCACTCCTGCACTGACATGTGCTAGAGGGAGGGCAGGGCTGACAAAGGGGTGTGCCAGAGCTTGTGACAGGACATGAAGGGGCAGTGCCTTAGCAAATGCTTGTTAAAATAGAATACAAGAAAATTGGTCTTTCAAAGTTGTTTTTTTAAAAACAGAAAATGCTAAAAGTATATTTTCTTACTACAGAACTGATTTATTAAAAAAAACACACATGCAGGATATTGACTGAACTGCAGCTTTAAGCTCTCTTTAGATAAATGCCGTTTCTGCCGAACCTCGGTGACTTACGTGGGACACATAGTGTCCGCTGAAGGAATCGCTATGGACCCAGCCAAAATAGAAGCCGTCGTCAACTGGCCCGACCTGACAATATAGGGGAGTTACGATCCTTCCTGGGGTTCTGCGGATATTATCGCAGGTTTGTGGAGGGGTACTCCCGACGGCCTCCTCAAGATATATCCGGAAGACACCGGCCGGAAGGCTATGCCTGCCTGACAACCCTTCGGGGACAAATGGACGACAGAGTGCGAACAAGCCTTCCAGGACCTAAAACAGAGTTCAACCACAGCTCCCGTGTTGGCCTATGCAAATCCCGAACAACCATATATCTTACACGTGGATGCTAGTCTGCATGGGCTAGGGGCGGCGTTACATCAAAAATATCCAGAGGGACTACGACCAGCAGCTTATATCAGCCGCAGCCTGACAACCAGTGAAAAGAACTATCCCGTGCACAAACTGGAGTTCTTGGCCCTCAAGTGGGCCATTGTCGACAAGCTTCGTGATTATTTGTATGGTGTGTCATTCGAGGTGTGGACCGACAACAATCCACTTACCTATATTATGACCTCAACCAAACTCGACGCGGCCGGCCATCGCTGGTTGGCTGCCCTGTTCAATTACAATTTCACCCTGAAATGTAAGCCCGGGCCCTTAAACATTGGCGCTGACACCCTGTCTAGACGACCAGGGCTGGCCACTACACCCGATGAGAACCAATGGGAAGAAATCCCAGGACCCGGACTAAGAGCGCTATGTGGTACCGCTGCCATAGTCAATGATCAAGTGGCATTCTCAGAATTACGGGTGGCCGACTCTCTAGGGTGCACATCCAACGCTATACCGGAGGCTTATCGGGATCCCAGTGGCATGCACATTACTCCAGACAAGATCATAGCCTGGAAAGATATGGTACGCTACCAAGAGCAAGACCCAGTCGCAGGGGCCATTCGCTATGCTATCCAGCAAAATCGTCTGGCCCTCCTCAGACAAGCTCCAGAGGATGTAGGAGGTATACTAATGCGGGAAGCCGACAAGTTCGAACTAAGAGACAATCTGCTGTACAGAGTGGTAGAGTATCATAACCACCCAAATAGGAGACAACTAGTACTACCCAAAAGACTACAGTACTTGGTACTGAGGGCTCTACACGATGAACATGGTCATTTGGGAGTTGACAAGACTTTCGGTCTAGTGAGAGATCGATTTGTCTGGCTCAAAATGAGAGAAGCAGTAGAGCATCACTGTCGACGGTGTGTGCGGTGTATTCAGCAAAAGACATTGCCCACCAGGGCCGCCCCAATGGGCCACTTAAAAAGCACAGGGCCTATGGACTTAGTGTGTATGGACTTCCTATGCATTGAACCTGATAGCCGCGGCATAGGCAATGTGCTGGTCATCACGGATCATTATACTCGCTACGCCCAGGCCTTCCCAACCAAAGATCAGAAAGCCATCACGGTGGCCAAGGTGCTCTGGGAAAAGTACTTTATGCATTACGGGCTTCCTCAACGACTTCATTCCAATCAGGGAAGAGACTTTGAAAGCAACTTAATAAAAGAACTGCTGAAAATCTTGCACATCGCTAAGTCTCGAACTACCCCCTACCACCCCGAAGGGGATGCATTGCCGGAACGGTTCAACTGCACGTTATTGGACATGCTAGGCACCTTAACGGGGGTGGAAAAGACTGAATGGAGTCGACACGTGGAAACGCTAGTGCATGCCTACAATTGCACGCGACATGACTCCACGGGTTTCTCTCCGTACTTCCTCATGTTTGAACGAGAAGCGCGACTGCCGGTGGATATACGATTGAGAGTCTCCACCGATGGGGTACAGCACACTACTCATTTCCGATATGTACAGCGATTGCAAGAGAATCTGCAACGGGCCTACGTACAAGCTGAGAAATCTACTGAAAAACTGAACGCCGGGAATAAACGGCGGTACGATCACAAAATTAAACACAGACATTAAACCCGGTGACGCCGTACTCCTCCGTAACCTGGGAGTGCCGGGAAAACATAAATTGGCTGACCGATGGAGGGAGGGAGTGTACGAGGTAGCCTCACAAATGCCTGGCCTTCCGGTCTACCGCATCAAGGACTCGGAGGGTCGGGTGAAGACATGGCACCGGAATCATTTGCTCCCTATTCCCCAAGTGGAAGAGGGGGATTTGGAGTGGCCGCCATCCCAGTTGGATGGGGAAGAGACCTCGGAAGACGACATGCCAGGGAACTCAACCGTTCAAGAAGATCCACAAGAGGGAACCTCTCAAAGGGGCCCTCAACAGAGCGTACCTCCCGATGGAGCTACGGGTAAAGGGCACGGGGAGCATTCACCCCAGGGGGTGGCTTTGGAAAATTCGTCACTGGTCCCACTAAGCCTGTGTTTTGCACCAAGTCGGGATAATTTAGAGACTGTAACCCCCTCAAGGGAAGAACTCGAGATTCAAGACCAAAGACCAAAATAGTCACTCCCCCAAGGGAGTGACTGAACAACCGTTAAGGCGAAGCCAAAGGAACGGGCAACCTCCCATGAGAATGGCCTACGATCAGTTTGGGGCACCCCACTATGAGGCTCAGCAGTGGGCCCGCAGCCGTGTGCAATCAGTAATTGTGATGTTCAGCGAAATGTACAATCTGATTTAAGAGAGTGATATGTCATGTGTTATGCAATTTTTCATTATATAAAGTTGTACCAGTTCAAAGGTATTGTCCAAGCGGGGCCGTTGGAATCCACAGGGGGGAGGATGTAGCCGGGACCCCGTTTTTCCCCAATTGGGTGAAGGGGAGGTGCACCTAGGAATGCTCCGATAACGGAGGTTCCGCACAAGAGGGAGCCGCCATGTTAGGTTAGTGCCAGCGCAAAATTGGTCCGGCTGAGGGTTGCGCATGCGCAGGGCAGGGACAAAAAGCCCACGAAGGAGGAGCACAAAGGGAGGAGGGGAGTTAGGGGACTAAGGGTCCCAGCAGCCCCCGTGTTTCCACCGTGACACGTCAGAACCAATCAGGTACGGGAGGAAGGAGGAAAAGGAAGTGGAGGGGTGCACGAGTGTTGAGAGTTAGCTGTCGGAGGAAGGAGAAGGAGCTCCGGTGTAGGGAGGCTGCTGCCCCTACCTAGGCCGCATGCCCCAGGCCAAGTTAGACCCTGAGCCCCAGTACCGTGCAGCTGAGCTAGGGACTGGCCATAGTCAGGATCCGGATCCCCTTACAGTGCTGTACTGTCATACCAGGACAGTTCTAAATCCGCTGGAGGCCTGGGACCAGGCCCCGCCACAAAGTCGCAGCGTGTCTGGGTGGGATCGCCCCAGACATCTACGGGTGACGTCATCTACGCTCTCACCGATCGTTTGTGAAGATATTTGCAGAACCGGGTACAGGAGTACCCGGCAGGTAAAACGTCAAGTGCACCAACGGTACCATTCTCACTCCGGGACACGGTGGCTGCGCAGTCACACACTTATACACCCACTGACTCACTTGAAGGGGGGGTGGGGAACGTACTCCAAGAGGGAGCTGGACACGGGGTGGAGAGGGAGAGTGAGCGTTCCAAGGACGCTGGTAGTAGTGTCTCCTCTAGAGAGGGGCACCTGTGATTATGTTACTGGTTGCATAAGTAAAACTTATTGGTTACGGTATTGCTGTGCGTGTGTGTGTGTTCATGTGCATAAGTTCCTACGAAGACCCACTTCCCCTAGGGCGGAAGCTATCGCAGGTGGAGGCGCTGCACCAAGTCATAAGTATTGTGAGCACCCCAGGCTTAGGCCCTGTGAGCCTACAGGTTATATAGCACATGGTAGTGGTCTTTGTCCGATAGGAACCAGGGCTACATATATATGTGGATGCTACAGAAGCAGCCTCCAGTATTAGATCACTTGCCTTGGAAAATCTGGGGCAATCTCCCAATAAACTGCAACATTTCTGTGAGATTGTCTTGAAGTGTTTATGGGTTACTACAAGAACTTACACTCCAATTAGGAGATGCCCTAAACTAATCAATACAATTTGCATTCACTAAACATATGAAATAATATATGGTTATTTTTCCTTTTTTTTAATGTGTTTATTTGTTTATGTATTTATGGTTGTTTTGTAATGCATTTATTCACTAGTACTGATAACGTTTAGTGAACAGTAGAAACCCAGATTTTTTGTTAATATTGTGCAGATTTTAAAGTTGAAAGGTGCATGTGCAAGCAGGAGCACAAGTGAATTAGATTAAAAGTGATTGAAAGGACTATTTAAGAATGAACATGGTTCTATAACCACATCATACCCCTGATGAGGAGTGTCAGTGTTTGTGCCACGAGTGATAGGGGATACTCTCTAACAATATCCACTGCAAGCTTTCCTTCATCGTCTAGTAAGTAGGGCATTAACTCATTGTAGCAGATTGTAATTGGACATTATTGTGGACATTAGTTCCATTTGTTTTATATTATATTTTAATAAATGTGCCTGTTGTCTATTTTCACTCACCTGTTTTGTTCTGAGGCTTCTACGTAGTGCTGCATTTATATACCTACAGTATGAAACAGTATTATGCTATGTGTTTTTTCTTCTTTTTCTTTTATTACATGCACCTGATATCTTATCATATTTAACTTCGTTGGAAACAAGAAGGACAGTTTTCTTTCATCGGATTACGAAATGGTTGTATACTGACCCCTTTTTGTTTGATTTCTATCAGAGATTACTTCTTACTTCATTGAGACTATAGTACAAGGCACCACATTTGTTGTCTTTTCTTTAAATGTATTAAACTATTACAAATATTAAATTATATGTTAGGAAAATGCTCTGTTCTCTAAAGACCTATAGCAAATTGAGTTATATTGCTTTACAGACGCATCTTATCTAGTTATATTCAGTAAACATGATACAGTAGGATTAATTTAAATACTTAACTCAAACTTCTGCACTAAGTAAATAGGAGGAACCTTAGTTACAGCTAAATTGAAAGTATGGAAGGTTAACGAACAAGGAGCTCACACATTTTTACCTAAAGGAATTTAATGTACAGTATATCAATGGAAGAAAATGGTGAGATAGAACATATATAATGGTTTAGAAAAAGGCTTATGCTTAAATGAGCCATGATATCTAATATCCACTTTAGTGCATCACCTTTGCCCTTTATCCTTAAGAGCTGTCTTGCTGTTGTGTCTATAATTGCAATTATTGGACTGGTGCTCTTTTTTACTTGACTTGATGTTTGCACTGTATGAATGCAGGTCTTTAAAGAAAAATGTCTTCTGTCCAAAAGTCAGCAATTTTCTCTTAATGAGACACACTAATGGAGGAAGCTTATTGCACAATGACATTTTCAAGATTAAGCATTCCACGTTTTTTTTTTTCATTCTAACATGTCATTGGAAATATCTGCTTTCCGTTCTTAGTTGTAGAATCCATGCAAAGCAACATTCCCAGAAATTAAATGCATACCAACAAAAGTGAAGATACTATAGAGGGAGATACAGATGTAGGACAGTGTAACATGAGCAGCATGTTGATAAGATTGCAATGGGAAAAGTTGGAGGCAGGGAAACCATTAGTCCAGGGATTCTCTACTCCAGTCCTCAAGACCCCCCAAAAGGTCAGGATTTCAGAATATCCCTGCTTCAGCACAGGTGGCTCAATCAGTGGCTTAGTTGAGGACTGTGCCACTGATTGAGCCACCTGTGCTGAAGCAGGGATATCCTTAAAACCTGACCTGTTGGGGAGGTCTTGGGGACTGGAGTTGAGAACCTCTGCATTAGTCATTTGCAATGTCTGGAAATACTGGCCAATATCATAAAGTAACTGGAGAAACCACTACAACTTTAGTGACACAACAATTCGTCATAACCAATTATTTTTTTAGAGCCACTTCAGTAAGTTATTTTATGCATTTTGAGTATTTGGGCCCAAAAAGTCAACAATTACTCAAAATCAGCAAACACCATTATTTCACTGAGGCATTCAATTCGTATTGGTAATATTTTGGCGACTTATAAAATGTAGCATTTTTTTAAATAATGTTATTTTCTAAAAAAAAACCCTCACAAAATTATTTCTGAGCTGAATGTAAACAAATCTGTATTATGTATAACCAGCCACGCTAGATAGATCCTTGTTGCAAGATGCAGTACAAGTCCAATCTTATATTTGTCCTCTTTTCTCTCTGTTTTTTTTATTTCTGAAAATATTTATATATTTTTGCTTTTTTACATTTTGTAAACATCTTCAACAGTACAAAGTTACTCCAAAGTTACATACAAAGTTTAAACAGTATAGTGATCTAGTTAGCATATAAATGTATAATGCATAAGGAAGAGGAGTACATTGTATTAAATCAGGGCACTAAAATAGCAGATATAGTTGAGCAGAAGATAAATAAATGTTCGAGTACTTCTTCTGTAATTGGGAGATACATATCTAAATCTATACTGCATAAACATATATAGTAGAAAGGTACAGATGCACTCTCTGCACTGTGTTCGCTGATTCTGGGGCACGAAAATCAGCCCATTGCGGGGAGATGTGTATGGTTTATACATCCTCCATAACGGAGAAGGAACCGGCACTCCAGGGGTCTTGGTACAAATTTTTTTATTCCACTATGATCTACGTTTTGATTAAGAACACTGACCTTTGATAACGGTCGATCTCTGTGAAATAAAATTAATTTTGTACTAAGATCCATAGAGTGCCCTTCTCCGTTATGGATGAAGTATAAGCTATAATCATATATAAACAGTAAACATATAACAATTAAAACGTTTAAGAAGTGCACGCACGTTGGGTCTCTGAATTAACTTTTGAGATGATAAAAAAAGCAATGTGACGGACACATTACAAAAAAAAAGGGGAGTGGGCATTCTGGTATAGAGAGCTAGTGTAGCCTTAAAACAAAGAAAGTATGTACAGTATGGATACAAATTTCTCAAAGGGAAAACATCATCTGAAAGCGATAGCAAAGTCCTCATCGTGACTATTAAGGTAAACCTGAAGGTGCACATATACATTACTGTACCTTCAATAGATACCTGAAATAAATGGGCTGGGGAGAGATCTCCAGAGCCAAGGTATTTGAGATACTTGTCCCACTTTCATGCAAGAAACATGCTACATGTTGTTTATCTTAAACTGTTTCCACTCTGATTATGGACATTACTGTGTTCATGTGGTTGGTTAAGAGCATGATTGATGTTGGAGGAATGAGTATCTGAAATGCTCAATATGTATTTCCTGGCTGCTAATAAAACTGTGTCAGTGAGTGCTTGATCATTGCTCGGTTTATTTAGTCACAGACTCAATACTCCTAACAGGAGTGGCCTGTAATCCAAACATAACTTTCTATTAATAAGCTTTCCAATAAATGGTGGCGTTTTGTTCCAGAAGGATTTAACTTGTGCAATGCACAAAATCGGCTTTGTAAAATTAGCATTTTGAGAAAGATCCGTCAACATTTTTGCAACTGTGACGGACAGACTTACAAAAGCTACGTTAATAATGTGGGATTGCATTTAATGGAGATATACTGTACCGCCACTGTGACTTATCTTATTCTATTGTATACTGATATTATTAACTCCCATACAGAAAAATTAGGGTATTTTATTTTTCTATCATGCCCTGCCAAATATTTAAATCGGTGTCTTTATATACTGTAGTTTTTGAATTTTACATTTATTCTTGGAATTTGATTTAATATGAGGATCACTGACCATGTGTGATGACTCAGGAGATTCCTTCCTCTCCTTGTCCCTCTTTCCCATCTCCTGTTACCCTTTCTACTCCTTCCCACTCCTCTCCTTCATCTTCTACCTCTCTCCCCTTGCCGCAGCACGTTCCCCGCAGGTCTCGCATTCCCACGTGCTTCCTGAGTCCCTGCTTTGATCCGACCCGCTCCCTCTCCCCCGTGGTAGCTGCTTTACCTTCCCCTGTGGTGAAATACGTCCCGTTGCCTCCTCCTTGCATGGTGCCCGTGGCGCGGCATTCCACACGCCTGGTGACGCGTCCGGTGCGTACGCTCCCTCAGCCCACGGAGGGCGCGCGCACACGCTCCGCCAATACCTCCCCGGGCTCACCTGCTTCATCCTCCCTGCCGCTGCATGCCATCTCGCGGTCATGTGTCGTGCACGCGTCCCCCTTCTCTGGGCTCCGTGCTCCTCCTGCAGTCTTCCCCTGCTCCCTGCGGTCCCTCTCTGTGTTGCAACCTGTGCGCGCGCATCCCCAGCTTACAGGGGGCGCGTGCACAGGCTCTTCTTATCCTGTTCCCCAAGGTCTGCGCCTCCCAAGCTGTGACAGGCCATTCCCCTGACTACCCCTTCTGTCTCCTCCTCTTCTCTCCCTGTCCTATCCCTGTCGTCTCCCACTTCTCTCTCTACTCCTCCCCTCTCTCCTATTGGTATGCCCTCCTTTATAACCCCTGTCTGTCCACTTCTTCCCCGTTCTGCATAGTTCCTGTTTCCCTGTGTGTACCTGACCTATGCTGTGCTCCCTCTGTGTTCCTGTGATTACCTGCTCCTGTGTTACTTTGGATTTCCCTGGCTTTGACCGCTGCTTACCCTGGACTACTCTGCTCTCTGATATCCCTCTGAACCCTGCTACGCATACTACTTCGCTTACCTCTGGCTTCCTAGGACCTGGCTTATACTCTGACGACTCTAACCTCTGGACTCCTGAACATTGGCACACGGACACGACTATTCTTACGGACATCCCCAAGCGTTGCAAGTATACACTAACAACTCTTCAACAGGCCCAGCAACACCATACCACACTCCGGGCTTGCTCCCACTGCTTTGGGTGTGTGGTATCATACCGTTCCCACCTCAGTACTGGGGTCTAGCCAGGTCTGTGGGCATACAGGCATGACACCATGCTTTCCCAGAAGTTGTGGCTGTTCAGAATAATGGTGTTAGTGTAAAGTCTTGCCTGCAGAAAAGCATAGAGATGGCTGTTACATAGATAAACCAAAACATTTTTGTAATTTCTGAAAGGGGACTGATCTTCATAATCTACAATCTGGAAAATTCAGATTTCATTTATTATTGTATTACATTTAGGTGGGTAATCACAGCAACACATTGGTCAGGGTTCTCTATACTCTTACTTAGTGTATGAAGCACACATGCTGTATGTATGAAGTACGAAGCTTAGTGTATGAAGCATGAAGCTTAGTGTATGAAGCACACACACAGAGTAGAAGGCATTATTATGCCACATGGGCAAATGAAAATTGGAGGAGAAATTAGTTAACATTTTTGCTTATTGAACATGTTTTGTGGATGCTTTGTTAAATGGCTTTTTCAATCTAATCCACATAAAATGTTCAAAATGTGTTAAAGTTATAATTCCTCCAAAAAAAGGGTTTGAGTCACTAGAATGTGAATCTCTTAATTACATACCCTATTTGCATTATATATTTATTTATTTTTTATCTCATGAAGACAAACTTTAATTCCTGTAGGGGGAATGGCAGCCATTGTATTCTGTTCTCAGAAATCTGAAAATGACAGATACAGAGGCAGTGCTATTTAAGTTAGTTTTGGGCGCAAGGAAAATGATGATGAACGGAGCCTGAGTGGGGCCCGATTGCAGCTTCACTGCGCTCAAAAGCCTAGTGTAACAGTGTTTCCCCCACCCTACTGGAGATTCTGCTATTACTGGTCATGTGGTACGTGATACCTGCTGGTAACAGGAGAGCTGAGTTGTCTACCGATGTTGTGGGGACACAGGACTAGGCTTCTGGGGTTCATAGCCTATATATCATTAGCAGTGCAGCGCCTCCATCTGTCGTAGGCTCCAGGGAACTGAAGTTGATCTCCCACGGTAGAATCGATAACCTCTCCCTCCAGTATGATCACACACTGGGATGGAGGTATAATAACAGGAACGGTTTATTGTCTGTACACCAACAGTAGTACATAGCAATCTTCTGCCCAATGCAGTCCCACTCTCAGCAACCCACTGAAGGATGGTCCCTGAACCTTCACTACAGGCCAAGGGCACCTGAAGCAGTCCCAGCTATTCCTTGCCCCTCTAGCAGAGGCAGAGGTATGGTCCATCCTCATTTTCCCCGAAGGGAAGAGGACCAGAGAAGGCCGAATAGTCAGGCTCTTGGCTGTGTGACCTGCCTCTCAAGGGGGTAGAGGCACTACTGAATTTGGGGCAGCACTACCCTTAAGTACAGCTTGTATGAGGGCATCTGGTCTGTCCCGTGATTGGACATGCTCAGGCCTGATGTCACTGCCTCCCCCTGTCACTCAAATGCAGCATCAGTGAGTGGGGAAAACCCATATTGACTACTGGCAGGCCTGCTTTACCACGGCTTACTGCCAGGAGAAGGGCAGTTTAGTAGCCATAGGTGGCATGGCTACACTAGTAAACTGGATGCACTGAAGGGATTAACACAGCAGGGGTTCCTGCTTCTGAATGGGACTCCCGCAGTATTAATCGTACCAGGCTGACACCAGTCTAAGAGCTGCACAGAGCGATCAGAGAGAAGCAGTCCCTCTCTCTGGGTTTTCCCTGCACAGCTTTTACAGCAGATCACAATATTTTTATTTTTAGTACAAAGGATTGAAGCAGGGGGTCTCCGGAGCTGAACCACATTTTTTGCAGGTCCAAGGACCCCCTGCTTCCCGAGGTGCAGGCCTCTGTATGGGTTGCAGGTATCTGGGGCTGTTTAAAATGTCACGTATGCCATAACTTGGGAGATTTAAACTAGTAGGAGATACCGGCATCCCCTACGGAGACCTTTACCTTGCAAAGCAGCTCTAGAGACCCCCTGGTTCAATCCTGTAGTATGTTCGAAAAATAAAAGTGCAATCTTTTGTAAGAATTGCGCAGGGAGACACAGAGAGAGAAACGGCTTCTCTCTGATCTCTCTGTGCAGGTCTTACAGACTGATGGTGGTCCGGTACGATTAACACAGCAGGCATCCCATTCAGAAGCAGGGACCATGCTGCGTTAATCCTTTTGGGAAATTCCCTCCACACTGAGCTGTGAGAGTGCTTGTTTTCGATCACAGCCGCACTTGGGCATCTGTATATTAACTGCCAATATCCTCCAGTCGTAATGTCAAACAGCACTGATCAGCCACAATCTCCACTTCTATTTAAACTTTCAGTCAATTGCCAGTTCAATATGGTCACTGTGTAACGATGCACTCACCACAAACAAGGCGTGACCGCGAGGCCGAGGTGGGGATTTGATAAACGCCAACCCACAGCCGCGTGGGTGCATCTGGAGTGTAGATAGGTTGAGCTAGCCGGATCGGGGTGGGAGAGGTCAGGATGGTCAGTGATACTTGCCGAGGTCTTGATTGGAGAGGTACGGATCGTTGCAGGTACTTTAGCCAAGGTCAGGATTGGAGAGGTGTGGATCGTCGTGGGTAGGCCCGGGTCAGAAGCGGAGAGGTACGGATCGTCGTTGGTAAGCCGGGTCATGAGTGGAGAAGTGCGGAATCCAAAAACAAGCAAGGTCAGGCAACACAGGACAAGAACGGCAAGGCTCAGACAGGGGGCAAGACTGCAGTGAGCACAGCGCACATAAACAAGGGTATGCTCAGCCAATGTGCCAGAGGGCAGGTTGAGCATATAAGGCAGAACAGTCCAATGAGCTGGGAGCATACTCAGGAGTATGCCTGCCTGTGGTTGGCTGAGGGAGACAGTACAGGTGTATTCCTTTAGACAGAGAAATGGAGGAGACTCTGCGCGTGTGCCACGCATAGTGGGTGCGCACTGCACGGTGATGATGCCACAGCGCGAGCAAAGCCTGGAGGCGGGATCAGCGGGAATGGTATTTAGTGCGGAGTGCGGTCCACGCGCGCCCCTAGAAGGAACGCTTACATTTGCCGGTCCGCGAGATGCGCTGCAGGAGACAGAATAGGCAGGACACCCAATCGTGGGTTTAGGTAGGATGGGAGCACGCCGGGGGAGGGGGGGAGGAGGGGACGCGAATGACGGATCCTTACACACTGTCAATCAACCCAACACTCCTCTGACCAAAGTATCTATTTTGAATTCAGATTTACAGTAGTTTTGGTAATATCATTACCCTTTGTTTGTCTGGCAAAGCTTCTACGTAATTCTCTGTGCCAAAATTGTCTTAGGTTTGGATGTTATTGACTGTCAGGGAGTTTCCATTCAACTGAAATAGTGCATGTCAACTCCAATTGACTTAATTGAGTTCATCCCTACAGAAGGCAAGAGATGAACCAAGAGGCAGACCGAGCCAAGTCTGCTTGGTATACACTTCAAAACGGTTACAAATAAAGCTGTGCAGTATATTAATGCTAAAAGTACTGCTTCTCTATAATCCTGATGCAGGCTTAAGTCCTTGAGCCTAAAAGATGGTTGTGGGCAACAGACATGGATGAGGATACTGTAGCTTAACTGTATGGTTATAAACTTAGTGCAGTGGTTGTCAACCTTCTCTTCAAGGAAAACAAGGCACAACAGATTAAAAAAAAAAAAAAAAAGACCAAAGCATTGACGATAACTAATATTCTATGTACATTCTTGTTATCCTCAAAACATGGCCTCAATGGGGTTCCCATAAGGAAAGGGTTGAAAACCACTGACTTGGTGAACTTTATGTATTGGAATGAAAAAAAGCTTAAAAAGGGAATGTGGTTTTTTTCAAGTCTCAGTTTAAAACATCTCTCCCCTAAGGCTAACTTGGGAATTATTCAAATGGTAGCCATGTTAGTCAAGATACGGAAAGAAAAAATGTTGCAAGAATCTGTTGCCATGCAAAGAGGGGGGAGGGTGGAGGAAAGAATAGTGGGGTTTGTTGTTCAAATAGACTAGAAGCTAAATAAATATCAATATTCAAGAGAATTAATCAGATAACATAGTGATAAAAGCCAGTGCATTTGACTGCTTAAGTATAGTAGGTAGAGAAGGTTGCTGCATGAAAACATAGGAGATAAAGCATTACCTCCTGTCTTAAATGGAAGAAACAAAAATGAGCAATGCTGCACTCCAATATAAAGTAAAGATACTTGCAATCACCGGTGCTCCTGGTTCAGGAAAATCTGAATAAAGAATCCTGTATCTCGGATAAAAAAAGTGATGATCCAGGGCACAGCGGATTTTCAAAAGATTTAATGTATCATAGCAGTACAAAAATACGACGTTTCGTCCTTCTATGAGGACTTTTTCAAGTGACTGGCATATGTAGAACAGGACGTTTCCTGGATCATCACTTTTTTAAATGGAAGAAAGCAGCGTTGTATTTGTAACACGCTTGTAGGATTGGCTTCTTTTTTTTTTTAGATATGTTAAATGTTGAAAATTGACAACAAATATAGGAGAGAATAAAATTAAAACTGAGTTCAGGATATTTTCCCAATTATAATTAACATGTCTACAAGCTAAAAATACATGCCATATTTTTATCATTTTATTAACAGTTCAAAACGTAGCTCATGATAGATGTGCTGTAGCTCAGCTTACTACTGTATTGCCTGATCTTTAACTGAATGAGTGAATGTAACAAGAGATGCACTGTACTTGAGACGTTTACACTTTACTAAGTCAGCTTAATCAGATACCCAGTTTCCTGTTGTGGCGTTACCTGTGTTCTGCTACTCACAGCACAAAAGGTCAATTTATAGTTAATCTAAAATGAAGGTATTGACACAGGTTAAGTTAGGACATATGAGACTTCATTGCAACATAAACATTAATAATAAATATGGTGACATGAACTATGCAGGCCACAGAGCCCATCCTCCCCTCACTTTGAACTGAATAAATACAAAAGGCTTCTTTGGGGAATCAAGACCACAGTTTAATTAATATATATATATATATATATATATCTCAACAACAAAATCTTGCCAGGCTTTCCAGCAGTGATCTTGAGCCCATGGCATTTCCACAGCTAGTGTTCTCTGCTTCTGCCAGAACAGAAGACCAGATAAGATGTGTTATTGATAATGGGGAACACTCTCCACGCCAAATAGCCCTGAAGAGTCATGGCCCATGGTTTTCCAACTGTTACAATTCTACATGCCAAATAATCGGGACCTAGTCTGGCAAGAAAACTCCATAAAACTGGGACAAATTACACACACCAATAACATTTTTTTTATGATCTGCTTCAGAAAAGCCTATTTTTATGCAAATTGGAACAACAGACAACAGAAAAGAGTGAGAGAAGGATGTAGGGACTTCTTCACTGGGAGGCCACAAGATAAGAGGACTTCTCAATGTGATCACCCTCTTTGAAGGTCTTGCCTTTGCATACTTCCCCAATAGAACTTTATCCCAAGTCTCCCTTGTGTGCTGGTCATCTTTATTAAAGTGAAACAAGATCCATGTCAATAAATACAGACAAAAACCCTGTGACCAGCCCCAAAACCACTAGCCAAAAATCTATGCAGTCAGAAAGAAATCTCAATTTCAGGGATGTGTGTCACTATGGCAAGTAGTTCAAACATGGCATTGCAAATGCTAGATTACACACTGCGCATTACCCCATACATTATTACACACTGCCCATTGCCCATTACCCCACAATCCAATCTGCAAACTGAAAAGAATGGGTAACTAACAAAATGTGCTCCTCATACAATTTAGACAGACTTTACTTTTTTTAAACCACACTAAAACCTTGAAAGGGGGAAGCCTGTATACAGCAATTATAATATAGAAGCACCATGTAAGGACTTTGTTTACTTTGTGCACTTATACTCAGCAGATTCCCCAGCCTTACAGAGACCAGAACTATACCTTAAAGTTCTTGTCCTAACAAGCTCAAGACTCAAAAGCTCTCTAATTCATGATAACTATACGTCTAATAATACATATATAAAGCTCAATACTAAATCCCATCATAATGCAGGAATGAAAAAAGGGAATGACACACGAGAAGTTCTCACACTAGCTCTCTCCATAAAGTGGATGTCAATGTCTCTATTGAGCACACTGAAAGTACCGGGCTCAAGGAATGCAAATGTGAAGAGCCCGAGTCCAGGTCCCCCCAGGATATACAAACTGTCTTTGTTAGTATCGTTTTCCGGGGTATAAGGAAAATAGTCAGGCAAGCAATCGTGGGTTGTAATAGAATGATGGGCTGGCACAGGCTTTGAGTGTCTCCTCCTCGTGTACACCGTTATGCACTGTTGCGGAAGTGTCGCTCCAGTGACATACTGTATCCTCCGTCACGCTACTTGCATTTCACACTACGTGCTTCCCAGAAGATGGAATTAAGCATTGGGCTTTTTTTTAAATATATATATAGTATAGTTATTATTTATTAGAGAGCTATTAGGCTGCAATTGTGTTATCAATATAAAAGGACCCTACAGACCCTTTTCAAGTTTGCAAACCTTTCATATCAGCTATTTTTGTGTAGATCCTATACTGGTCATGTGCTGCACGTTGTGGTATATCTATGCCTTATTCAGCTGTTTATATATCAGGGATATATTATCTGTATGTTGATGTGTTTATCCTGTGTGATCATTGCCATCTGCACAATATATTTGTATACATTGTTGAATTAATTATTTGTAATAAAGGTAAATGAAGAGTGCCAATCTTAGGAAAATGTCTCTCTTTTGTGGTTAATTTACCTATTATTGGTCTGGACTGGCTGATATAAACCAGCACTAGTTTGCAATGGCAAACATACTGTCACGATTGTGCTCGCCACAAACCGGGACCGGACCGCGGGGCTGAGGCTGGGTTATGAAATCACGACCTTAGACCATGCAGACTGGTCCGGAGTGCGCAGTTCATAGTCAAACAGGCCAGGTTCAGGACTGGAGATAACAGCATAGTCGTTGGACGCGCCAGAGTCGGGGTAGAAGATATCCGGGTAGTCGTAGTTCAAGCAGGGAGTCGGCAACAGGAAATCAAGCTGGTCCTTTTTCTTCAGCGCAATCGCTGCAGGTCGGGAACGAGGTTTGCAGGAGTGGCGTCCACGACCCATGGCGCCGGTCTAGGAGAGGGAAGACTGACTGCAATGGGCACACAGCCAGGCAGCACTAGTAACCCCATGTTACAGCGCAAAAGTAAGCAGGTCTCTAAGAATCAGGAACTCAGGAACTCAGCGTAGCAGCAGCAGGCCTGGAGGGAACTGGACGAGTACAACGAACTGGAACAAAAACAGAGATACGTAACAAGAGAACAAGCCAGGGCTTGTGGCAGAAACACAGGTAACATCCCATAAGGATCTATGCTCGGCCAGGAAGTGAAGGCTAAGCAGGATATTTAAAGTGACAGTGACCAATCCGGACGAGGGGCATGGCGGAGGCGTATCGAGGAGCTGCTGAGAGACCAGGAAGTAATGGAGCACAGCTGAGAGTCTGTAACACCAGTGCCAGAATCCAAGATGGCGACAGCAGAGTTCAAGGTATGCACTGGGCGGCGGCATGGGTAGCGACGGGGGCAGGGACAGCAGCTGCTGCAGTACTGGTAGTGGGTAGGGAGGGGCCACACCGCAAGGGACGTGGCCCCCGATTCCTTAAACATACCCTAGAAAGCAACCTATTTTCCCTCACAACCAACTGAGTGGCTTGGATCTGTGGCAGGGTTCTAAATGTAAACTGGATCCTGTCAAGGAAACAAAAACGCACGCCACAGGACTTTTCAGTAGCAAAAACAGAGTTTTTATAGTGGATGGATCGACGTTTTGGTCCAAACGCGGACCTTTGTCAAGATACCACAGTAGCAAACAAATGCTGTTTCATTACCAGCGGCATAAGCGTGCAAACGTTACCAGGTGTTGTGAATAAATACAACAACTGACGCCACATAATCGGAAAATTAAATAGAAACAGCTGAAAGGATTGCACCTCTGGGAGCAGACTATGCACAAAATCCCGGGAATCAAAATTATATTATATTTTACAGTATATGAAAGTGAACAAATAATTAAATAATACGTGTGTGTAAAGATAGAAAAAGGGAAATCGTGTATGACTAAAATAACAAATAAAGGGACTGAATAATTTTAAAACTAAATACAAATATAAAGAGATTATAACATATAGTTGTAATATAATTCTAAATCCAGACAAAATCCTAGACCATATACAAAATGACCTGTAGCAGAATCTAAAGCAATCATTCTCTTATACAGTATGACAGCAATTGTGACCACAGTTGAAAAATGAACACAAAGAATATATACTGTCAAATTTAAACTAAGCACGTTCGCAACACTGTAGGGTAACACTCACATGAGTATACTGTAGTAACTAACTAGATCTTGGCTGGTAAATATGTGACTATATTCTGGCACCGTTGATGAATTTAGCTAGTAAATATAAATTACACTGAACACTATAGTGGCAACTGTATACCCATAATATAAGAGAGTTTGTTACTTCTCGGTCTAGGATGTCACACCACATTTCAAAGAATGCTCACAGTAGCTAATTATCTATGAAGCTCAAATACCATATCTGGTCAGTCTTCCCAAAAAAAGGTAAGAGATAAAGATAACATCTTTCTTCCAATATTGTCGTAATCATTCAAATAGCATAAATCAATTAAATCGAGTGCCTTTAGTCATGCAACAATACAAAAGAAATGTCTCAGACAGCATTATCTTTAAATAGTATCAACAAACTGAATCAAGTACCTTTAGCCACATGACATACAATAGTAGTGTCTCGGACAGTATTTACATATATAAAAAAATGTGCTCAGTCAGATATTGTCAAAATGATGTTAAAAGAATGTGCAACAGGGAGATGTAAACTGTACTAGAGTGATATTCATATACATTGGATGAATTAATGGTTATAGAGACTTTCGAAAGAACTATTCATCCCACGGGCAGTACAAAGGACTCGGGCCATCCCTTAAGGTTGGAGGAAAGGAAATTTCACCAGCAACAAAGGAAAGGGTTCTTTACAGTAAGGGCAGTTAAAATGTGGAATTCATTACCCATGGAGACTGTGATGGCAGATACAATAGATTTGTTCATTAAAAGGTTGGACATCTTTTTAGAAGGGAAAGGTATACAGGGATATACCAAATAAGTATACATGGCAAGGATGTTGATCCAGGGATTAATCCGATTGCCAATTCTTGGAGTCAGAAAGGAATGAATTTTTCCCCTTAATGGGGTTTTTTGTTTGCCTTCCTCTGGATCAATAAGTAAGTATAGATATAGAATAAAGTATCTGTTGTCTAAATTTAGCATAGGTTGAACTTGATGGACGTACGTCTTTTTTCAACCTCATCTACTATGTAACTATGTAACTTCAGGCTAAATACGTTGCCAAGATGTCTATATCTAAGACCAAAGTCAAAATATACAAACCCCAATTACAGAAAGCATTGGTAATTTAAGTTTTTAATATGACTCCTTGGGGCCACAGTGTGCATTGTAAAAATCAATTTTACTTCTCGTTGCAAAAGAAGCTTCTTAACATCACCCCCCACCCCCACCTTACAGGTGTCAGAACATATTCAATCATCATGTATCTGAGAGTAGCCATCTGGTGTCCCACTGTCAAAGTGTATTGTCACTGGTTTTTCAGATTCTCCTAGTTAATGCAAAACGAATATTGGAGCGATGTTAATTCATTATTTCTTTCAATGTTCTGTCAGTTTTGCCCACATAGACTAAACAGCATGGGCAAAAAATAAGGAAGATGACCGATGTTGTGTTGCATGTAACATGATGATTACTACGGAAAGAGTTTCCTGTGTGAGGTTGTTTAAATTGAGATCCTTCAATGAGACCATTTCGACATGTCATCCATCCTTTAAAACGAATGCAGCATTTCCTCAAAGGTCCTCACAGGTTATGAGGAAAAAATGTATCATCTTTCTCTTTAGGATCTCCTCTGACTAACAAGTTTCTAAGGTTCCTATTACGTCTATAAGCAAATAGTATTTTTTGGCGTGTAAATGGAGACAGCTTGGGTTCATCACACTCCAGTATATGTCCATGATGCGAACATGATTTCTTGATGTCCATTGAAATACTTGAAAATGTTGTAACAGGCAATTTATAAAAACTCTCGTTTTGCTGGACTTTAGAATTGGTCACTATGATATCGAAAGCGTCTTGTCTAGTGTTATTGAAATCTCTAAGTGTAAGTGTACAATTAAATTTGAACAAATCAATGGTAGTAGTGCCCTATCAGATTTTCAGTAATGTTAATGATATTTTTTTTTTAATTAAATACAAACTGTAATCAATACCCAGGGCAGCTTGGGATGTTTGCGGGTAAACTGTATATTGAAAACCTGATCTGTTGGGGGTGCTTGAGAACTGGAGTAGAGCAGCCGTGCCATAAACCATGAGGCACTGGAGCCTTAATGAATAACTTAATTTCAGCATTAGACACAGTTTTGTGAAGCCCCAACACCCTCTTTATAATCCCCAAGAGTAAGACCTCGATAACCAAAGATTGTCTACTGTATGAGGATTTCAAAAGTATTATTAAGTGGTAATAAAGTATTAAGTTGTATTAAGTACTATCATACTTACTGTGTGTCTTTAATAAGAGGTGTACTTCCAAGCTTAAAACAAATGTTTTCACCTCCACAAGATGTCTGTTTTAGAGAAAAACGCTCAGCAAGGTCATATCCTGTAAAAAAAAATAAAAACAATGATGTAATTACGTTTCTAAAGCTTTGATCATAATGGAATTCTAGGACATGGTCCAAATATTATTTCTAACAGTTTTTTTTAATCCAAGTATCTATTTTTAATCTTAGCATTAATTATTACAGAAAAAATCCAATGGTTTGTAATCTATCTATGCAACTTTAGTGTCCAAGTTCCAAGAAATCTAAGAACTTATTTACTTCCTATACAAAAACATTACAGTGGGAGAGTTGGTTTTTCTCTGATGTCAAATTATGTTCCAATTAAAAAAAAAGCTGTGTGTGCCGAGCACGCGCATAGTAAGTGAAACTTCTTTGTTTTTTGTCACAGAAATTGTATTTGTGATGGTGATGTTTTTAATTAAAAATCACAACACAATTTCACTTCCAAAACACAAAAGTTTGACCGCATGTTTTAGCTATTTGCATGTCTATATTAATAGTAACTGAATTCTTTGTGTCTGCATGTGTCAGTGAGTGTGTGTGTGTCGTTCTGTCTGTGGTGTGTATGTCTCTCTCTGTGTCCTACCCCTCCCCCCACCCTGGCGGGGAGCTGCGGACACGGGGGAATCTGTCTGAGACTCCTCCCCCCGGCGGAGCTGCGGGCTGTGTTTCCTGCTGCAACCAGCCCCCCAGCGGAGGTACGGGACAGCTCACTGGGGGGGGGGGGATAGGCACATCACTCTGGGGCGGTGTTCGGCGCATCACTGGGGTGTGTGTGTGTCAGTCTGTGTATGTGTCAGTCTGTGTGTGTCAGTCTGTGTGTGTCAGTCAGTGTATGTGTGTCAGTCAGTGTATGTGTATGTGTGTTAGTCAGAGTTTATGTATGTGTGTCAGTCAGAGTGTGTGTGTGTCAATCAGTGTGTGTCAGTCAGTGTGTGTCAGTCAGTGTGTGTGTCAGTCAGTGTGTGTGTCAGTCAGTGTGTGTGTCAGTCAGTGTGCACATGTGTGTCAGTCAGTGTTTGTCAGTCAGTGTATGTATGTGTGTCAGTAAGAGTGTGTGTGTCAGTCAGTGTATGTATGTGTGTCAGTCAGTGTATGTATGTGTGTCAGTCAGTGTATGTATCTGTGTCGGTCAGTGTGTGTGTGTGTGTTTGAGTGTGTCAGTCAGTGTGTGTGTGTGTGTGTGTGTGTGTGTCTGTGTGTCTGTGTGTCTGTGTGTCTGTGTGTCTGTGTGTCTGTGTGTCTGTGTGTCTGTGTGTCTGTGTGTCTGTGTGTCTGTGTGTCTGTGTGTCTGTGTGTCTGTGTGTCTGTGTGTCTGTGTGTCTGTGTGCACATGTGTGCACATGTGTGTCAGTCAGTGTTTGTCAGTCAGTGTATGTATGTGTGTCAGTCAGAGTGTATGTATGTGTGTCAGTAAGAGTGTGTGTGTGTCAGTCAGTGTATGTATCTGTGTCAGTCAGTGTGGGTCAGTGTGTGTATGTGTGTCAGTCAGCGTGTGTGTCAGTCAGCGTGTGTGTCAGTCATTGTGCATATGTATGTCAGTCAGTGTGTGTGTGTCAGTCAGTGTATGTGTGTTTCTCTCTCTCTCTCTCTCTCTCTCTGTGTGTGGTGTGTATGTCTCTCTGTGTCCTCCCCCCCCCCTCTCCTGACTCCCCCTACCCCCAGTGGAGCTGCGGACATGGCTGTGTGTCCTGCTGCAGCCAGCCCCCCGGCGGAGGTACGGCGCCACAGTAATGCTTGCGCGTGCTCAGCACTCTTCTCCCTACCTCTGGTGTTGCTACGAGGGACGCAGCGTGCTCAACCCTCCCCCCCCCCACCCCGCTCATCCCGTTACTGGACCGGAGCAGGAGCAGCAGCGCACAGTAACGCAGATGTGCGAGTGCACAGTATCAGTATCAGTGTGTCAGTGGGCTTGTGGGGGGAGCGGCGCGACTGCCAGCCGCTTCTGCGCATGCATGGCATCCGTCAGCGGCGCCATCACAACTGCGCATGCGCGGCATCTGTCAGCAGGCGTGTGGGGGGAACGGCGGCCGTTAGGAGCGGCGCCGGCGGCTATCGTCCACTAAAGAAGTTTCACTTCAAAAATGATTCTTAAAAAAGCTGAGTAAAAATAAAATAAAATTACAATTGTAGAGATCTGTGTATAAGTGCAAAAGCAATTAATTTTGGCTATTAAATGTAGGTACGGTATTTTTGTCCTGTATTTATTAATAGGGCCATATACTGTGCACTAATTTTGACTCTGTGCTTTAGAAAGTGGTTTGCTAATATGGAAGCATATTGATGAGTTAAGTACTGTAATGCCCATATCACAAATAGATTTTCCAATTTCTCTCTGTATTAATTTTTTTCCCTTTTCTGGTTAACAAGAAACTCTGATACTGGAGATATGGTTTGATGTAAACCTCTTAGGCTAATTATGTGCAGCAAATATAAGGAAGGAATTTAACAAGCTTCAAAAGAAATCGAAAACAAAGTGCTACACGCAAGAGAACATTCCTTTTTACCTTGATACAAATTTACATTTCTTGGCAGCCCTTTTTTTATAATGAATACCGAAAACGGGCTTAATAATGTGAATGTAAGGCTGGCGGGAGACATGCATTGGCTTTGTAGTGTTACATCTGCTTTTTGAACAAACCAAGCAGCACTCCAGTACACATAATCACATTGGAATATTATGGCCCATATTTACTAAGTCATGCTAAGTCGCTTTCCAGCACCAGAAGACTTCTTAGGGAGGCTTAGTATAAATTACCCTATTTGTGTTCGGTAAGCTTGCCAAATAGTGTGGATTCTAATACTGTGTGCAACAGAATACCACTGACAATTCATTAATACTACTGTATGTGCAACGGAATACCACTGACAATTCATCAATACTACTGTATGTGCAACAGAATACCACTGACAATTCATTAATGCTACTGTATGTGCAACGGAATACCACTGACAATTCATTAATACTACTGTATGTGCAATGGAATACCACTGACAATTCATTAATACTACTGTATGTGCAACAGAATACCACTGACAATTCATTAATACTACTGTATGTGCAACAGAATACCAATGACAATTCATTAATACTACTGTATGTGCAACGGAATACCACTGACAATTCATTAATACTACTGTATGTGCAACGGAATACCACTGACAATTCATTAATACTACTGTATGTGCAACGGAATACCACTGACAATTTATTAATATTACTGTATGTGCAACGGAATACCACTGACAATCCAATACTGAAACAATTTGAGTAATTAACAGCTACAACTCCTGTATTAAAAAAAAAGAATTCGTTCATACCTGACATTTCAAGATTTTCTTTGTAGGTTTGTCTAGTTTCAATTCCATCAGATCTCAAAATAGGACACACTGAAAAGAGAAAAGTACAACATGTACTACATACTTCCATACAACTGGTAACGCCAATAAAACATTAGGACATACACAATAGTTTTTCTAATTACTTTTATTTTTCCCCGTTTCAGCAACTAAAATGAGAGTAGTATAACATCATGAAATAGAGTTTAAACTCTATTCTAATCATTTTTGTTTTTTTAAAAAAAAAAAAACAGTCCTACCAGGAGATAGTAACAATTTTTCCTGCATCAAATGGCTACAATTAAAGCTACTGTTTTATATTCATCTACATTCTCCCTGGATGAAGCAGATCGCGACACACACGTCAGGCTGCAGTACAGAGCAGAGGCTTCCTGCAGCATGGAGGTTTGGCGTTGAATGACTATGATGTAATTTTACTATCTCTCACACAGTGATATATTGGACTCTCTTTTATATATATTTTCTGGCCTGTCCTACGATTTGGTGCAATTATGCTGATGGATTCTTAATTGATATTTCTTTAACTCTGTTTTCATCCTATACTGTCTCTCAATAGTATCTTTTATACAGTAAAGATGTAGAAGACTGTTCTAAGCGCTGCTGATGAACAAGCAAAAATCCACGGTGCTGAGGACAGTGAAGGCTGTGATTGCCCTGCATGAGGTCCATGCTTCTGATACCACGAGTGGACATGGCACCGATGATAAGTTTTGCTACATCTAGACCTCATGTGTGGATCCTATGTGGTTTGCCTCATGAAGGCCTTACCTCTGCTGCTTATATAATTACTGCTATTATTGTATTTTAGTCTCTCTCTACTATATAGGGGTGATCTGCTCTAGTGCTTGCTTTTTTAAATGTTTTTTTAAATAAGTGTTATGCATCACTATTTCTAATTGACTAATAAACTCATGTTTGATTATTTTCTCGTCTTTAGAGATACATTCTTTCTTGATATATTGTTAATCTTCTGTGGTGCACCACAGATGTATATTTGGGTATGATGTGTTCTTTAATGTAATGTATTATTATAGAGATGTTAATGCTTCTCAAAAATACGTATACTTTTTTTTAAAATCGGAAACTTGCCTTCTATGTATCAGAATAATGAGAAGGGCTTGAAGAAGAGGTTCACACCTCGAAACGTTGACCCCTAGCATACCCTCCTTCCCATGTTCTTGTTTTTCCCCCTTACTGTGTTCTGTTGTTTATTCCCTCTCCCTGTGTTCTTTCCCCACACCCCTCACCCCAGAGGTATTATTTCCATTGTGGTACATTACTCCACGTCATTGTTTTCTTGTGTGCATATTAAATTCTAGTTTGGACATTTCCTCTAGTTGATTTAAAATTTTCTATAGACAGTGAGTGCTGGAACATTTGTTTGGGTTTGTTCATGATTTTTGGGGAATTAGGGTCCCCTAGGTTCCTGTTGCACCCTGCATTATACTCATTATTCCTTTCTTTTGAGTGCTGTCTATCACTGTTTGTTTGCTATATCTCTCTCAGCATGTCTCTCTCTCCTCTCTCTCAACATGTCTTTCTCTCCTCCCCAGCATGTCTTGATCTGTCTCTCTCCTCTCCCCAAGCATATCTATCTCTCTCCACTCCCCCCAGCATGTCTCCCCTCTCCCTAGCAGAATGTCTCTCTCCCTTTCTCCGTATCCCAGTATATCTTTATCTCTCTCGCCGCACCCCAGCGTGTTTCACTTCTGACATGTAATCATATAATTCACTCTCTTCTTCCCTCATGTATTTCTCTTATTTCATGTCTCTTCCTCCACCCTCTTGTCATCTCTTTTCTCAAACGCTTTCATTCTATTTTTAGCACACCCTTATCTGTCTCGTTCCTTTTCCCATTCATGCCACTATCTTTCTTTTTTTTTCTTTTAATCCCCCATGTTTCTCTCCCCCATGTTTGTTTTCTTATTTCACCTTTATCTACATCCTCTTTAACAATCTGATGCATTTTCTCGTAGCATCTTTTTTCTCTATTCTTTTCCCTTCCTGTATTTCTATATTCTCTCCCTCCTTGTCTTTCTTTTTCTTATTTTCTCCTTTATTTGCTGTTTTCTTTTCACTTCCTTCCATGTCTTCTTCTCCCCCTGATTTATCCCTTCCCTCACTATTCTCAGCCTTTCTCTATCACTGCAGCCTCAGTTCTGCTCTCCTTTAGGCCCTGTCCATAACTGAGGTGTTGCAGAGGAGGGGATTTCCCTCTGGGTGCATCTCAGGTCCTCACACAGAATTGATGTGTCTGCAGGGACCCTACACCTAAACCTCCCTGTCGGCTGTCCCCCCCTGTTGGTGGCCCTGCTTCTCACCCTATTGAAGAGGGACAATAATGCATGGTGACCAGAATTGTTTACTTACATACAAAAATATAACAGAGCAAAATATGTATTTATCTGATATTCTCTGAAGATTTTACCTTTGTTTAATAACACCGGCACTACTAAGAAATTGACACCCCAAACAAATCTACATAAAGCATCACTTCTCACATCCAACCAGTTAAAGCTGCTTCTTCAACTATCAGGGACCCTACAAACATCAGGGGATATATATATATATCAGTCTCCAACCTACACAGCCAGAGCAAGTATTTAAAACCAGCACAAAATGTATTAAGGTAAAAAAATCCCATTGCTTCCTATGTAATCTTTTTATTTAATAAACCTGAGGCAGTTTGTTTGTTCCAGTTTGCATCTGGGAGACTTTTATACGTAACACCCATCAATAATCCCCTCAGGACATGGAGTACTACATGAATACAATACTCTAAGGGAATTATTACCTACTTTTGCCATGGGAATTTGCTTTGTGTCTAGAACAATTTCCTCGATAATTATTAATAAACCTACTTTGAGAGTAAGCATTTTAGTCAGAGTTTAACTTTACCAGCGTTGCTCTAATTACACAGGAATGCGACTAAAATGTGTAAAAATGCTTGACCTTAAAGCCTTCGATACAGACATACACACACCCACCTACCCTGAAACATACCCATAAAATTTGCACAAAACAAAAGTTCTGGCGTTGAAACGACCACGGCTTTTATTAAAATACCATTATAGCAGTAACTTCCAATAACTGTACAAGAGAGCTTGACCAACCGGTAAGGCCAATGGTGCTCAACCATGGCCCGCCAACCCACCAGCCAGGCACTGCACAGCCCCAGCCGCTCAGATGACGTCAGCTGCAAGAATGAGCCCTGGCCACTCGCAACTAAGTGCCACCACTAGGCAATGACTGTACCCACGGAGCCCCATCTGGCAAGAATACCCAGCACTTACCTACCAACCAGCTACCATGACAATGGTATCATACTGCCCCAACTCAGTCCCTGAAAAATCACTTTTCTTGTTTTTTAAATTCAAGTACAAAGTAAAACAGGAACAACGAACAAAGAGAAAAATTGAGCGAGAAACTCTTCATGGGAGAGGTACGGAATGCCTGCCCTACTACCCCCATGTTATACCTTCCTCCCACCAGGCCAAAACCCCCGGGACAACGTCACAACACTCCCCAATGCCTTAAGGAAGGGGGAGCAGGGGGAGGAATCATTGCCCTATTGGTCATGCTGTCCCTTACTTAATGGATCATGGCTACTTTCCCAGTTTAGTTCTAGACTGGTATGGACAAGTACACAACATCTAAGTGTAGATGACAAAGTATACTATTTGTGTAACTTTCACTTGTCAACTGTTTAATAGAGATAGGAGATTCCTTCTATAATCATGGGCTTATTTACTAAACTTTGTGTGTTAAAGAACTCCTCCAGGAAACTATATTATACGTGAATTCTTTGTAGTAATTACAATTAAATACATCTAGTTTGCACACCTCTGCTCCTTTCAGCTTTGTCATTTCATTATAAAAAAAAAAAACATACTGTACTCTAGGATATAATACTTATTGACCGAAAACATAGTAGCATCAGGAATAGAGCCTATGATATACTGTACAGTAGCAGTGCATATGAAATAATCTGACTAATGACTACCTAATCAATACACTCTGGTGTATAAAAGGGAAGCATTAGGGATTAACGATATGCAAAACTTTTGCATGAGGTTGCAAACCATGTAACATTTGCACTTTTTTTAAATCAGAGTTCACAAGTAACTCGTCAATCATTAAGTTTGGGTGCATTGCAATTTCATATAAAATACTAATTTGTGAAATGCTAAAATTGCTCAAAATTCTCTAAAATCATTTGTGAAATTCTCTAATATTGCTAGATTCCCTTAATGCCAAGAGTATAAATAGGGCACATCCACCATGATTTGTACCCTGTCTGGAAATATTTTTACACAGCTCTTTTAAAGATACACTTTACATTAAGCAATGTAGCGCATAAGGATAACATTATCAAAAGGGCAGAAAATAGTAAGCAAGCAATGTGGTTAGAATACATTTTAATTTATCTCTCATTTGTTTAACATTGAACATTTGAATCAATATTAATGTTCGTTGTTTCCTACTTTCTCCCACAAGGACAGGTTGAACAATGGCAAGAAACATGACTTGTTTGCAATACATTTCCACATGTTTTATGTCAAAAAGGAACTACAGGCTTCTAGCCGTCGCAGTAATTCTTGGACTTAGGGTCAGTTAGCCGTAGCCATTAAGTCACCAGCGTTTTGGCCCTGTGGTAGGTGTTGCATTTAAGACAATTGACGTTAGAATTAGGGGTTAAGGTTTTTAGGTGAATGGGTTAAGGTCAGGGTTTTTAGAGTAAGGAGTTAGGGGTACATCAAGTGCAGTGGAGAATTGTCCTGGTGGCCAAATGTCTCATGCTGAAACAGCCGTGGTTGAATGGTCACGGCTAATTATCCTAGATGCTTTTATTTCTGCCACCGACAATGTATAATCTTAGCAGAATAAGGTGGGTCATTGTGATGGAAAAATAAAGCAAAATTTTGCAGAGCTATAGAAATCAGTGGTGCTTAATTTGTAATTTACAGTGACCCAGTATTACCTCTCACTATAATAATAGATGATTCTTATACACACAAAGACCTATATGGATTCTCTAGAAGTCATACAAACAAATCTTTTTTTTTTTTAAATCTTTTTAACAAGCAAACATCAATAGAGAAATTGGCCAGCTCCACACAAAGAAAAATATTGTTAGAAAATGATCTGAATTTAAACATTTATAGAAGTAAATGTACATCATTTTGGGAAGGACACCGTTTATCAGGTATAGCAATTGCTGAATTTGTGTGACAGAGCCTGAATTGGACTAAACAATAAAGACAGTGGAAAATGCACAGAAACGTTTCTAATTACTTGTACTTTTTATTCCATGTTTTAGGTATAACAGAGTCCCCCCTTGGGTCCCGCTTACCTCCGCTAGAGTGGTGCGGGTGGTCAGGCAGGCGATCGGATCGCCGGAGGCTACCGGCGACTCCCTTTGCAGGGCGCTGCCATCTTGAATATGCTCGCGCAAAACGCTTCGTGCAGGTGCAGAGAGCAGGAGCATCAGGCGGCCATTCCAAACAAGTCCCACAGGGGAAAACAGCCTCCAGAAGGCTATGGGGCAAGGTGGCACATGTCGCAATGCAGCCAATATCGCACCAGTATTCCCTGCACCAGGGAATTGATACATTTTGCACGCTGGTGACCACACCAGTCGGAGCTGGGACATCAGAAAGTTAGGGTGTGCATGTGCAGGGTGTCAGTGACTTACTTAAGGCCTGGAAACTGGTCTCCGCGACCAGGAAGGAACAGGCGGTGGGGGTTGATTTCCTCGCCGAGCCCCTGCTGTATAATCCGGCAGTGGGGGCTCGGATGTTGGATTCACCCTCTATTTGCCGCCGGCTAATCCTGGCGCAGGTGACCAGAGTCGGGGATCTCCTGAACTTTGAGCGGTGAGACTGGGTTAGGGCAGAGGTGCTCGCGCCCCATATGGGTCTGCGTACCGCCCGCGTCCCTCATCGTTTGATCCGGGAGATTAAAGATGCCATCCACCCCGACACACGCACTTTCATTGAGGGGGTATTGCAGACCGGAGAGCCTTGTCAACCTATCAACTTCAGCTCTCTGGATCTTTGCGTGGAACCAAAGCCACGGCAACCCCCTCGGGCTCTTCTCTCCCCCAACCTCAGTAGGTTGGGGGATATGTCCCCGGCATGTTTCCGCGGCATGCCAAGGAAAGTCCTGTATTCTCTAGTGCTCCATATAGTGCACTACCTCGCCCTTGTCACCCGCCCCGATACTATCTGGAGGCGGGTATTTCCTGCGAACGAGGGCGGTTTCAGAGTTTGCCTCCCAGTGGGCGTTAGGCGGGGTGCTCTGCTCGGTATCAGAATAAACATGAGTTTACATGCACTGACATTTCACTTGCTGCAGGAACCAGACCCATTATGGTTTTCCCCTCTCACAGAGGTAAAAGGAAGGGTTCACAGTGTAGTGTAGGACCTGCATTATTTTGGTTATACCTTGACGTTGGTATGCAGGCTTATGACGCCTTTGGCCAAAGGGTTAACTAAATAACCAATTATTATTATTGAAGTATTTACTTTATATGTTTTGTCAATTGGATGCAGCATTGGGCACCCCCTGTCTCTTGTTATATACAATTGCCACGCTCAGTAGCTCTCTGGTTGACATAAATATATATTCACTTTGTGGTGGGTGTGGGAGTTTGAGCTTGCTGGGAATCTGTGTTAACCTATGTCTCTTTGGAGGCTGTGGCACCTCCCCCCAGAGCTCACTGCTCCTCCTTCACCCTTTTAACTTGGAAGGTCATTTCACTTGCTGCAGGAACCAGACCCATTATGGTTTTCCCCTCTCACAGAGGTAAAAGGAAGGGTTCACAGTGTAGTGTAGGACCTGCATTATTTTGGTTATACCTTGACGTTGGTATGCAGGCTTATGACGCCTTTGGCCAAAGGGTTAACTAAATAACCAATTATAATTATTGAAGTATTTACTTTATATGTTTTGTCAATTGGATGCAGCATTGGGCACCCCCTGTCTCTTGTCACTGACATCACTAGTAAGCACATTGTCCGTTTGGGGGGCAGCATACGCCAATGCTTCCTGCAGATCAGACGGGTCTTCTCCAAATTACACCTTTGGTGGCTCTGACAACTACCGGTCACCTACAGCTCTACATCTAGTATAGGGATCTCATTTACCCCCTCCCCATGATAGAATAGATTATTATTCCTTGGTGGCTGCTAAACAGCCTTTTCTAGCTTTGGCCATACAGGGTGTCGCAGGTTTCAGGATCCATAGGGCATTTCCTTCACACCTGCCTTCTAGCCAATACCTCTTCCCTCTCCAGCAGTTGGTTTGAGTCTCGGTGTGTGGGTGGGGTGGGGGGTGGGGGGGACAGGACACAAGTCGAGAGGAGGAAGTTTGAGCACTCAGGCTCTACCTTTCAGTATTTTACCGATTAGTTAACAGGTCACAGTAGTATACCTATGATCTACAGGTGTTAACTGCTGACCGATTATGAGACTTTATATTGGGTCAAATGCTGGGTATGCACGCAGGCTTCTGAGACCTCATATCTGCATAGCCCTCTGGAGGGAAGACCTTCTAGTATAGTCAGATTTGGGCTGAATTAAAAGCACTTACCAAGCGAGCCCACATTCCATATACACTTCAAGTGGAGCTGCTGTCTCTAGGATGGACTATCTTATTTGTTTTTACTATTTACCTAGTAATTATTCACTGTACATATTTTAACACTTCATTATTGTATTATTGCCATTACTGTATGTAATCATTGTCTATTGATTTATTTTAAGAGCATACCCATTAGAGTTTAATTTTTAATTCACTCATTGGACCACACAGTATTGCTGCTTTCCCACTATTCAGCAATAGTCTTAGGAACTCATTACAGCTACCATCATCAATTGTATCTACTCTATGGGCAATTAGACCCATTCAAAGCTATATCAAAAACAATCACTGTGACTGTTGTGCACTGAGTAAGGGACTCCACTGTCCACCCCCTCTGTGGGTATGCTGTATTGTTGTTTATGGCCTACAGTACTTTGGTCGACAGTCCTATTAGCCTACTTTGGCTAATAGGGCTAATAGTGCTAATAGCCATTTCCAATGCTTTTTTGTGATTCTACGCCATACAGGCACCTTCTTTTTCTTAACCTCGAGTTCCACACAGGATGATGCTGCAGCTGCTGTCACTGCTTGCTGTGGAGCAGAGCTGAGGCCGTTACTCCACTCAGCCAATCCCTCCCTGCCCCTTCCTGTTTCCACAACGCCTGCATTGCTGAGTGGTGCCGCATCTCCAGAAAGACGGGAGCAGACCTATTTCCTCCCTTCCAGGTAAAATTCTTAGAGGGGAAAGTGTGTGGTTGTATGTGTGTGTGTTGGGGAGGGGGGCTATTATGTGTATGTGAGGGAGAGTTATTGTGTATTGTGTGGGGGTAAGGTTATTATGTGAATTGGGGGGCTTAGGTGTATTTTGGGGTTATTATGTCTATTCCGTGAGAGGGGTTATTTGTATTTTTTGGGGGGTGTATGGGGGTTATATGTATTAGTGGAGATATTATGTGTATTGACAGAGGGTGTTATTATGTGCATTGGGGGGCAAAGTTATTATGTATATTGGGGAGGGGGTTATTGAGTTTGGTGGGGGACAGATAAACAGGTGGTGGTGTGGGCAAGGGAGAAGTGGGGGTGAGAGAGAGGCGGGGTGGGGGAGAGAGTGGTGAGGGGGAATGGAGTGGCGGAGAGAGAGGCTGGGAGAGAAAAAGAGGTGGGGGAGAGAGAGACGTGTGAGAGAGAGAGAAGCAGGTGGTGGCATAGAGAAATGCAGGGTGGTGGGAGATAGAGATAGGCTGGGGAGTGAGGTGGGTGTTGGGAGGGAGAGAGGTAGTGTGGTTGACGAGACAGAGGTGGGGTGGTGGGAGAGAGAGACGAGGGAGAGAGAGAGGCAGGGCTGTGGGGGAGAGAAAGAGAGGTGGGGAGCTGTGAGAAAGATATAGGCAGCAGGGTGGTGGAGAGAAAGATGGGTGGAGGTGAGGAAAAGAGAGAGGTTGGGCGTGGGGGAGAGAAAGAGAGGTGTGGAGCTGGGAGAGCAAAAGAGAGAAAAGTGGGGATGGGGGAGAGGCGGTGGGGGTGGTGGGAGAGAGAGAGGTGGTGGGGGTGGTGGGAGAGAGAGAGGTGGTGCGGGTGGTGGGAGAGAGAGAGATGGGAGTGTGGGAGAGAGCTTGGGGTGTGGGAGAGAGAGAGGTGTGGGAAAATGTGGGTGTGTAAGAGAGGGTAGAGATGCAGGCGTGAGATACAGTAAAGAGGGGGTCTCACAAGGCCGCCAACATTGGGGGGGGGAGAAAGAGAGAGAGAGAGAAAGCAAGAGAGTGAGAGAGAGAGAAAGCAAGAGAGCAAAAGCAAGAGAGAATGAGAGAGAGAACAAAAGAGAGAACGAGAGAGAGAGAGAGAGAGAGAGAGAGAGAGAGAGAGAGAGAGAGAGAGAGAGAGAACATGCTCAAGGTTATGAAGTAAAATTTATAAAGTATTGGGGGAAATAGTAAATGAAGGCGGTGCTCCAGATCCTAAATAATATTTACAAAAAACAAAAAGAACAGAAGAATCACTATCCCATCCCTCACCCAATTTTGGGAATTGAAAAATAATTAATTACAGAGGAAAATAAATAAATATATATATATATATATATAAAAGAATAAAAATATTTTTATATAAAAGAAAACAGAGAGCGCACGCCCCATAGCGTAAAATTGTACATTTAATAAAAATAGGGATAGGGAAAGGGATTAAAAACACTCACAAAGATAGTAAATAACAAGCAATTTGTGATTATATCACCACCAACGAAGTGAGCACCGTCCCGGATCAACTCGACAGTCCAAAAGGAGACATCCTGCCGATTCACTGGTAAAAGTTCATCCTCTGTTCATTCCCTTTGATAAAGTTGCATAGTGTGACGAAACGCGTCAGGGTACGTAAATTATGACATTACGTCATCACGCACGTGCACGCTTTACGGCCGTAGCGTGCAGGGAGCTTCATTGAGGCTGATACTCGCCTGCTACACTGGAAGCAGACACGTGGAATAAAATCTGCGGGACCTAATAGGATGAACTCTTACCGGTGAATCGGCAGGATATCTCCTTTTGGACTGTCGAGTTGATGACGCGAGGACGAAACGTGTAGGGCGTGGTCTGATTGTGACCGTCATTTGCCCATGAACATTGCTGCTCTTGGATGTGTGACGCTGGCTCCAGTGTCTCCCGCTATCCTGCTACCGGCATAGAGGATTTCCAGCTGCTGGTTCCCGGAGGGACTCTTTTCGCCGAGCGCCTAATAGGAGGGATTCTACTTCCGGTATCCGGTTACAGGAAGGAGGGTCACGGGAGGACGCTACTGCCTTGAGCCGGACCGAGAGGACCGCGTTGCTGGCACATAAGAGCCAATCTCATACATGATTATTTTTGCAGTACTTTTGTGAGTGGGCATTTGTTTGACTTTATGTTCTTTTAATATATATTTTATTACGTTAATGCACTAGGTGTGCGCCTGTTTTTTCTTTCTTTTTTTCACATATATATATATATATATATATATATATATATATGTATATAAATATATACATATATATATATTTGTGAGGGCATGTATATTTTTTTCATATATATATATCAAAACAGAACAAAAAATCAAAGTAGCCCCTCTATTATAACCTACCAACTGTGAGTATGTCTAACTAACTGTGATAACAACCAATGGGGTGGCTAAGATAGGTATATGAATTTAAAAAACCTATGTTACCTTAAGATATTACATTTGAAATTACAAATAAAATACTATAACTTTAATAAAAGAGAATAAAAAATGTTTTATAAAAATGTATATAAGTGGATTAAAAAGTCAATGGATCAATCCGTGAAAAACCTTAAAAAACACAGAGTCCTGTTCCAAGTAAACGCATCCAGGTATTAGGCAGCCCGTTTAGAAGGGATCACTACTCCCTGTTGATACCTATGGAAAAGAAAAGAAAAAAACAGGCGCACACCTAGTGCATTAAAGTATAACAATTCGGTTTATGGAACAATAAAAACAGACAAATGCCCACTCACAAGTGTACACGGTAAACAAGCAGGTATGAGATAGGCTCTCATAAGCCAATACTGCCGTCCGACTCAGCAATGGTGTCCTTCTCCTGTATACTCTCCGCGTGGTCTCCTGCAACCGGAAGTGACGTCCACCCGGTCGGGTGCCCCGCACAGGAGATCCCTCCGGGAACCAGTACCTTCAGCTGCCTGCTTCTGGTCACTGCACCACTGTGGGAAACGAGGGATCCAAACTTCTGCTTTGCCTTTCACAACCTGCAATGATTCCCAGCCCGTAGCGAAGGTCTCCGTGGGAAAATGACTCCTCTGTCTTAGCCACGCCCTACGCGTTTCATCATCTATGATGACTTCATCAGGGGTACCCATTGGATGTGGCCCCACAGTATTTATAGCAAGGATATTTGCATATACGAATAAAACAATTAAAAGGTTAATTACAAAAGTTCAACCAGTCTATTGCTATAATCTTAATGCAGTGCAAATCCCAATAGACTGGTTATGAGGACCGCACTATATATCAAAAAATGTGATCAGATGAATGTTTATATTTTACAATTTAAACAGATCTGCCCAAATAGTTGGAATATATGCAGAGTAATGTTAAATGTATTAAACTTAATATATTAACATTATTTGAGTAGTAGTTGATATTGATCTAATTTTTGTTTGTAAATTAAATTTGACTTTAATTTTATTTTTATTTTTTAACAATATATACAAAATCTGAATTAAACAAATGACTAAATTGACAATTGTTTATATATAATCAAATAAGGTTGTCTCAAGAATTGGAGAATGCTATTATATATAGAATGAAACTGCCCATTTAACCCCTTACACCATTAGCCAGCAGCTTAGTTGCTAGAATATAACACGGACTGAAGTTCCACTTACCAAGTCTAATTATATATACCTGGTGTTAGTCCATAGGTATTTAACAAAATTATGGATTCCAGTTGGAGTCATTGGTGCAGCAAAGGTTGTTACTGAGCAAGGACAGAAGAACCCTCAACATGAATCGTGTAATTTAAACGTGTCTATTGTGAAAGTGCATATTGCGTGAGATACAGTAAAGAGGGGGTCTCACAAGGCCGCCAACATTGGGGGGGGGGAGAAAGAGAGAGAGAGAGAAAGCAAGAGAGTGAGAGAGAGAGCAAGCAAGAGAGAATGAGAGAGAGAACAAAAGAGAGAACGAGAGAGAGAGAGAACGAGAGAGAGAGAGAGAGAGAGAGAGAGAGAGAGAGAACATGCTCAAGGTTATGAAGTAAAATTTATAAAGTATTGGGGGAAATAGTAAATGAAGGCGGTGCTCCAGATCCTAAATAATATTTACAAAAAACAGAAAGAACAGAAGAATCACTATCCCCTCCCTCACCCAATTTTGGGAATTGAAAAATAATTAATTACAGAGGAAAATATATACAGGCATACCCCGGTTTAAGGACACTCACTTTAAGTACACTCGCGAGTAAGTACATATCGCCCAATAGGAAAACGGCAGCTCACGCATGCGCCTGTCAGCACGTCCTGAACAGCAATAAAGGCTCCCTACCTGTACCGAAGCTGTGCACAAGCGGGGAGACTATAGAGCCCGTTACACATGCGTTATTTACATCAGTTATGCACGTATATGACGATTGCAGTACAGTACAGTACATGCATCGATAAGTGGGAAAAAAGGTAGTGCTTCACTTTAAGTACATTTTCACTTTACATACATGCTCCGGTCCCATTGCGTATGTTAATGCGGGGTATGTCTGTATATATATATATATAAAAGAATAAAAATATTTTTATATAAAAGAAAACAGAGAGCGCACGCCCCATAGCGTAAAATTGTACATTTAATAAAAATAGGGATAGGGAAAGGGATTAAAAACACTCACAAAGATTGTAAATAACAAGCAATTTGTGATTATATCACCACCAACGAAGTGAGCACCGTCCCGGATCAACTCGACAGTCCAAAAGGAGACATCCTGCCGATTCACTGGTAAAAGTTCATCCTCTGTTCATTCCCTTTGATAAAGTTGCATAGTGTGACGAAACGCGTCAGGGTACGTAAATTATGACATTACGTCATCACGCACGTGCACGCTTTATGGCCGTAGCGTGCAGGGAGCTTCATTGAGGCTGATACTCGCCTGCTACACTGGAAGCAGACACGTGGAATACAATCTGCGGGACCTAACAGGATGAACTTTTACCGGTGAATCGGCAGGATATCTCCTTTTGGACTGTCGAGTTGATGACGCGAGGATGAAACGCGTAGGGCGTGGTCTGATTGTGGCCGTCATTTGCCCATGAACATTGCTGCTCTTGGATGTGAGATGCTGGCTCCAGTGTCTCCCGCTATCCTGCTACCGGCATAGAAGATTTCCAGCTGCTGGTTCCCGGAGGGACTCTTTTCGCCGAGCGCCTAATAGGAGGGATTCTACTTCCGGTATCCGGTTACATGATGGAGGGTCAAGGGAGGACGCTACTGCCTTGAGCCGGACCGAGAGGACCGCGTTTCTGGCACATGAGAGCCAATCTCATACATTATTATTTTTGCAGTACTTTTGTGAGTGGGCATTTGTTTGACTTTATGTTCTTTTAATATATATTTTATTACGTTAATGCACTAGGTGTGCGCCTGTTTTTTCTTTCTTTTTTTCACATACATATATATATATATATATATAAATATATACATATATATATTTGTGAGGGAGTGTATATTTTTTTCATATATATATATATATATACCTTGAGAAAGGTCCCACTGGGGGACCGAAACGTCGGTTTTTGTGTCTTCTATCAAATATAGAACATTTTTTATTTACTTACCTGCGTGCTGTCCCTTGATGTCGTGTTGCAACCGGTATCGTATGGTCTATATATATATATATATATATATATATATATATACACATATATATATATATATATATATATATATATATATATATATATATATATATATATTTGTGAGGGAGTGTATAGGGTTAAAACTCTTTCATCTGAGCAGACCAGGAAAAACCACACCCTGGCTTGTAGGTTTGCAAGCTGATTGGAAAGGGGAAGTTTAAAAAACAGACATTTTGCTCTCAACCTGTGAGGGGGACAGGCTGCAGAGAGCCTGTCAGGGGGAGAGCCTGAACTGCCTTTTGGATACCAGAGATTAGGTACTGTCCGGGTGTTTGCAGACGTATGCTATTTAAGTTAAAGACTGTTTTGTTTTGTTACCGAATTGCTGCAAACCCTGATACTGTACGGGGAATAAAGAACTTTCGTTACAAGAAAATAGTGTGTGAGCTCCTTCCTGACCACATCTACAAGGCCGCTCTGTTACAATATTAAATAAGGAATGTATAAATAATAAATATTAGTACATCTAAAATAATGTTTAATTTACAAAAGAATTTTATAAATTATCTCATACCAAAATAAATACCCCAATGAAACTGGATAAAAATATATCAATACCAGCAGAACACCCTGCAAGAGTATATGCACTAAATATCACAGGCAGAGAGGTTAAAGTGCACCCCTCCACATATAGATCCCATAATACCCATAACAAGGGTGCACAAACTTTCTGCGTTGCCTTTCTGCGTGGTCCCTTGTCTGCTCTCCCCCAGTGTCGCACCCCCCCCCCTTACCTTTAATCCTGTGTCAAATGACGCAGCAGTGTAATGTGACGACACCGTGGCGTCATTTGATGCCCCATTGCCATGGCGACGGGCCTCACATGACACCACGTCATGTCACATGACCCTGCTGCGACATTTGACGCCGGGTTGCCATGGATACATGCCTCACATGACGCCACGTCATGTCACATGACTCTGCTGTGACATTTGACGCAGGGTTGCCATGGAGACGTGCCTCCCAAAGCCAGCTGAATTTAGATAGCTGAGTTACGGAGGCCTTGAACTGAATAGTATGGGGCCTCACAACCCCCAGTTTGCGCACCCCTGCCCTATAACTCCACACTTACAAAATAGTCACAGCATCCAAATAATCCCGAAGAAACTCTTGAATTGAAAGTGTTCAATGAAAAGCATGTTTCTGCATTGCTTGAAGCATGAGTAGAATGTTTATGGATTGGAAAATGATATTAAGCCGTCTAGATTATGTCCCATATATTTTTGTATTTTTGTGTCACTGTCTCATTAACATAAGAAATTGTGTACAGTCTCCTATGGCTGCCATATCTTTTATATTATTAAATGACTATAAGAATTCACTCCACGCAGCTCACGCAACTGAGCATGGTACACTAACTGTTTACTTCTAATCCAGAATTGGAGCCAATATGTTGATATAGATATAAATAATGCATTATTCTGTAGTAGGTGTTAGAAACATAGTGCTTATTTATTTTTCAAATTATCAGGAGGATGCAGTATTGGTATGTTGAGATTTCAGTTACTCTCTTAAGTGTCCTGAAGACTCCCCATAGAGTTTTCATGAGAACCACATGAAACAACGGGAGGCTATTTACTGAGATGCAGTTTTCAAATTAAAATTTACGTGTCGACACATGTTGCCTTGGTAAATTGTATAAGATGTGCTCTTCTATATAATTTACAATTGCCGTAATAAATGCATTCACACCTTTATTTATTTCCATAAAAGTAGTTAGAGTGGAAGCATTATTAATACAGTACAATAAGTAGACTGTGTAGTGAATTTGGGTCATAGAGAGATTCTGTATATAGTTGAAAATAACAAATTAATATATCAATTAACAAGAAAAATGCAAAGATGTGTGTATATCTTCTCTTTTTATCTGTCTCTTGAAACCTGTAACCTCTTAAGAATTCATAATACTAGCACTGACCATATAAATGGTGAACAAATGATGATTTTATATTCCATAATACACCCAGTAACTCAATGTTTAGGTCCCCATGGGAACCTTCTTCAGGGGTCACGTCATGATTATTTGCTACACACAAAAAAAAAACAAAAGTGACACCAAACACAAAAAGCGGTTGAGCATTGCTAAGCAACATGTAAACAAGAGACAAATAAAACAGAAAAAAGTCTATTAAAACCAAAAGGGCAAATGCCACAAGCAAAATCCTATTCATGTACATGTACTTCACAGATGAAACATAATATTCCAAAATGCCAAGAATAGTAGAAGTCTCGGAAGTATTGTATATACCAGAAAGTAATCAATACGGTACATAAATATGTTACAATGTATAATAAAGTTGACTTTTTGCAGTGTGTAATAAAGATATTAATTTGCAAGTCCATCAAAAAAAATGATGGCAAGTCCCTAAAAATGCTGGAACCTACAGTATGGTTCAAAAAGAGACGTAATAATAATTCAGACAAAATGCACATTAAGTTAATACAGTAATATCACTTGCAGGTCAAACATACATCTCTTACCCGGGTTACTAGGTGTATTATGGAATATTACATCTTCATTTTATCACCATTGATGTGTCCAGTGCTAGTATTATGACTTCTTAAGAGGTTATAGATTTCAATATTAAAGAGTTGTTTTACCACGCACCAAAACCGTTGTGCATGTCCAGTAGGAGAGAGAGTGTGTGGCCATGTTTCCTTGTTTACTATATAAACAAATATATATATATATATATATATATATATATATGCAAATACAAATGTATGCTCATCTGCATGTCTTAGGCAGGTCTGCAACCCCACCTGCAACCCCACCTTTCACCATTATCACCCAGCATACAGCACTTCTACTGCAGCAAGGGATTCTGGGAAATGACATGCAAATGAGCACTCAGTACCACTTTTTGCTTCAAAAACCATTTTTAACATGGTTCCCTATAGGCTTAAGCTTGCTGCATGGTCACAGCTTTGAGCACAGCCAGGGTTAAGGTGCAAACCCAGAAAACCACCCACAAACAGCTGTTTCGACCTTAATGGGTCTCATCAGTGTGGGGTTGATTAACTGGGTATGCAAAGAAGCTATGGTATAGCCTACTGTGTGTATGGGAAATGATCCCAATCCTCAGGGCTCAGCTGTGTGTGGAAATGACTTGATTGAAGTCTCAATTAAACATATATCTGGTCATATGAGCATATATTTAAGCTGTGTGAGGCTCTATATATTATAATACATCTGTAGGTGTACAGGTATAACTGGAGACAATACACAGAACTCTATATATACCATAAAGGCACTGTCTAAATCCCCAGAAAACCAAAGTACATACCCATAGTGTTTGATGGAGCCTCAGTGGAACAGCTGCTCAGACTCAGAGGTGTGCGTGCATCACGCCTGCATTTCAGGTAAGTTGAAGGTGGTCCCGTGGGGTCCGACGGCGGAGCACTGCTGTGAGAAGAAATTCGGGGCTGCACACCAGTTCCAGTTAAAATCGATTTATTGAGTGGTCATCTGAAGTGTACAGCAAGCACTCTGACGCGTTTCAGGACAGTTGTCCTGAAACGCGTCAGAGTGCTTGCTGTACACTTCAGATGACCACTCAATAAATCGATTTTAACTGGAACTGGTGTGCAGCCCCGAATTTCTTCTCACAGCAGTGCTCCGCCGTCGGACCCCACGGGACCACCTTCAACTTATATGGTATAGCCTATCCCATATATATTTGTATATATATATATATATAGTGTTCGACAAACCTATACATTTGCACGCCCCGGGCGAGTGGATTTAACATCGTGGCGAGCTCCTATTGGCCCAAGCAGCACACGTGTGGTACTAGGGGGCGAGTAGATTTTTTTGTTCGGTGAGTAGATTTTTTGGTGATTTGTCGACCATTGTGTATATATATATATATATATATATATATATATATATATATATATATATATATAAATATATATATATATATATTTAATTATGCCATACTATATGGCAAAACAGTTATTTGAGGCTTGTCAAGATATAAAAAAATTATATAAAACACTTTGGAATAGAAAAAGTTAAAATATCAAAAAGTGATGCAAGCAATTTGAAACATTGTACAGAGAGAACCATTGGATAGAGAATACTCTGAGACCACACACTGTAGAATAAACGAAAGCATTGATTATAAACCCTTCTTATAATAATTAAATACTATAAGGTTAAGTTGTTTCATTATAATTACTTTAGAAAATTAGTTTTAAGATTACTCTAAAAAATATTTCAAGACTAACACTATATATTATGGCTGTGTGTTTACATTACTATATAAAATGAATTCTATACATTAAAGAATATAATCTTGTATCTTTATAATTTTGTATGAATAGTTATATAATCTTGATCTCAATATTTCAGTTCGTGGTTATGAGGTTAATAGATCAGTGTCTCCAATTAATTCCATTTGTGTGCACTCTTTGGTTTATCCGATAAAAGGTTTATCTGTATCATTCAATTTGTTATTTCCCTGAGGAAAAACATTAGCCACGTTTCAAACGTATAGGCAATTTTAAAGTTGTTAATATCTATTTTTATATATTTTTAATTAAATCTGTCTACAAATCATTTTGACTTGATCATTTTTCATTTTTTTTTTTTTTTAAAGAATCACTCTTTAATATCTTATAAATATATCCATATGAGCAAACAAAGTAAGTCATTAACTACAGAGGCCCCACTAAAATACTAAGGGATGTTTGCTGCCTGCAGATTGTTACACTGAATCTGGAGAACATCTCCAGAAACAAACTAAACAAAGAAACGTAGGATCGGACAGAAGCGGCTTGATTCCGAACCTATTGAATAACATGACCAAGCTGATCCTGTGATTTCTGTGTCAGACTATGAGTACCAAAAAGAGAAAGATCAATGGTAAAATGAGTTTCACCTGACTTGGTACTACTAATCACAAAGGGCATACCACCCTGGCTATGGCAAAAAGTTGTCCAAATTCACAAGAATAATCGTCGCCTCAACCTACTAGGAAGGTAGCTTTTCACCACCTGGATATACTAGGGGGACCATGGAAGAACTGTGTTTTTACACCCCGGGTACCTCTCACCTCTCCATAAGCTCTCAAAGGGAGACGTATACTATTCCCTGGTGGTTTCTCAGGGCAATGGAACCTCCACCAACGTATGGGTCTTGGGCTCCCATACAGCACAACAACAAAATACAGACAAATATACTGTGAGCACAAAAGACCGCATTCCCTGTCTATTGCTACCCCTTGGTTTCTGGGGACAGTGGAACATTCTCTAACTTAGGGGTAACAATTGTTCCCAAAAAGCACGCTAGTAAAACACCACAAAAGTCACCATAAGCAAATTAACAGTGTAATGAACCATATGGGCTAACACACCACTAAGGTAATGAAGCAGCATTAGAAGAATGTATTTTTAATAATATTGTGAGGAACAGGGGGTCTCCTGAGCTGAACCGCATTGATTTCTGGCTCATGGACCCCCTGCTTCCCGAGTTACAGGCCCCGGTTTGGGGCACCGGTGCCTGTGTCGCCACCATCTTTATAGCGTCCACGTCGCGTCTTGGACGCTATAAAGATGGCGGTGACACTGGCACCTGATGCCCCATACCGGGGTCTGTAACTCGGGAAGCAGGGGGTCTCTGAGTGAGAAATCAATGCGATTCAGCTCAGGAGACCCCGTGCTCCTGTACACTATTATTAAAAATACATTAATTGTGCTTCATTACTATAGCGGATAGCCGCTATGTTAACGAATTATTGTTTATTGATAAGGGTGTTTTACTCATAGTGTAGATGTGCAGGGGGTCTCCGGAGGTGAACCGCTTTGGTTTTAGGTCCGGGGACCCCCTGATTCCAGAGATACAGACCCCTATATGAGGTGCCGGTATCCCTCTACTTTGTTTACATCCCGCGGTCACGTGATCGGGACATTTAAATGCAGAGGGATACCGGCACCTCATAAAGGGCCCTGTATCTTGGGAAGCAGGGGGTCCCCGGACCTGAAACTAATGCGGGTCAGCTCCGGAGACCCCCTGCACATCTACACAATGAATAAAAAAATATTAAAAATATTTTTATTTGGGCCGAGGTTTAAGCCGAGAGAGTGGCAGATCTCGCTCTGCTGCAGGTTGATCTCGGCCGGGGAGCCCTTCTCGCCAGGCCGACTGTCTCGCCACCGGCAACTAGCCATGTTTTGAAATGTTGCTCTCGCAGGGATTCACCAGGGATTCGGCCATTCCTGCATACTGCGAGGGCAACACCCACAAAACATGGCGAGTTCAAACCACTGGCGAAAGCACATTTTGCTGCTTAATGCATGACCCCCATAGAGATATAGAGATATAGCGATATATATATATATATATATATATATATATATATATATATATATATATACACAGTGGTGTGAAAAAGAAAGTATAGCCTCTTTGAATTCTATGGTTTTACATATTAGGACATAATAACATAATGATCTATTTATCAAAAATAAAGCCAAAATGGAGAAGCCATGTGTGAAAAACTAAGTACACCTTATGATTCAATAGCTTGTAGAACCACCTTTAGCAGCAATAACTTGAAGTAATCGTTTTCTGTATGACTTTATCAGTCTCTCACATCGTTGTGGAGGAATTTTGGCCCACTCTTCTTTACAACGTTGCTTCAGTTCATTGAGGTTTGCAGGCATTTGTTTATGCACAGCTCTCTTAAGGTCCAGCCACAGCATTTCAATCAGGTTGACGTCTGGACTTTGACTGGGCCATTGCAACACCTTGTTTATTTTCTTTTTCAGCCATTCTGTTGTAGGTTTGCTGGTGTGCTTGGGATCATTGTCCTGTTGCATGACCCAATTTCGGCCAAGCTTTAGCTGTTGGACAGATGACCTCACATTTGACTCTAGAATACATTGGTATACAGAGGAGTTCATGGGCGACTCAATGACTGAAAGGTTCCCAGGTCCTTTGGCTTCAAAACAAGCCCAAATAATCACCCCTCCACAACCGTACTTGACAGTTGGTATGAGGTGTTTGTGCTGATATGCTATTTTTGGTTTTCGCCAAATGTGGCGCTGTGCATTATGGCCAAACACCTCCACTTTGGTCTCGTCTGTCCAAAGGACATTGTTCCAGAAGTCTTGTGGGTTGTTCAGATGCAACTTTGCAAACCTAAGCCGTGCTGCCATGTTCTTTTGAGAGAGAAGAGGCTTTCTCCTGGCAACCCTTCCAAACAAACCATACTTGTTCAGTCTTTTTCTGGGCAAAGTCTGGGGTCTGTTGCAGTTGATTAGTTTTTGGAAGTAGACTGATTGGTCTGTAGTTCTTACGACCTTCTTTGTCTCCTTTCTTGTGAATTGAGATAACTACAGATGTAGCAATT